>NC_045441.1:136002799-136041388 GCF_002776525.5 Piliocolobus tephrosceles | reverse complement strand
AAGGAAGGAAGGAAGGAAGGAAGGAAGGAAGGAAGGAAGGAAAGAAAGAAAGAAAGAAAGAAAGAAAGAAAGAAAGAAAGAAAGAAAGAAAGAAAGAAAGAAAGAAAGAAAGAAAGAAATCCCTTGATTAGCTAGTTAGAGGGCAATATTCCAGGCCATCGATCTTTCTGGTTAAATTCTGGCTCAGCTCTGGTTATCCACAATCACCCATTCCTTCTTCTTGTAAATCTTTCAAAAGTTTGTTGTTGCAGTTTCTTGTTGTAATAAAGACATTTCAATGATTTTATAGTAGTCTTTCCTTGATAAATAAGAATGATTCTGGGTTTTAGGCTCATTATTCATATGACAAATTATCACTGAAAATTACTATAAATATATAAAGTGTCCAGGAATAGGAGGCATCTGAGTAAGCTTCTGGAATGTAAATTTAAAGTTCATTTAGTAAACAACAAAACAGCAGTGATGATAAAATCCGCAAATTGCAATTTGTCTTTGTTTCCAAATAACAACAACAATTTCAATAAAGAATATTGGAAACCAGCCTGGCGCTGTGGCTCACACCTGTAATCCCAGCACTCTGGGAGGCCGTGGCTGGTGGATCACCTGAGGTCAGGAGTTCGAGACCAGCCTGGCCAACATGGTGAAACCCTATCTCTACTAAAAATACCAAAAATTAAATGGGCCTGGTGACAGGTGCCTATAATCTCAGCTGCTGTGGAGGAAGAGGCAGGAGAATTGCCAGAACCCGGGTGGCAGAGGTTGTGGTGACCCAAGATCGCACCATTGCACTCTAGCCTGGGCCTATGAGACTTCGTCTCAAAAAAAAAAGGATATTGGAAACCAACTATGCTGGCATTTTGGTTAGCCAAGTTTTACTTAAAGCTTTTCTTTAGACAGTGTTAAGACATTTTATATATTCCATTTTACAAATAAATGTTTGAAACAGATATTTTTAAAGTAAAATAGATTTATCGATAAGTTTTTGAAATAATCAAGATTTCATGTCTTTAGTCATGAACTTTTAAAAAGTATTTTTAAAGAATCATAGTAATTTTTCAAGTATTTAGGCATGCAATGTTATGTCACCAAGTTTCTGAAGTCACTTTTGCCTAAGTCCTAATAAAAACATTCTGCAAAAGTCTTCAAATAATTTAAACTTTAGAGCTCTAAATTTTTGGACAATTTTAAAGAAAAAACAAAAGTTACTGATAGAATACTGAATTACCTCAACATCTTAGAAAACAAATATTTCATAAAGATATCTTCGAAACAAATATAACACTATTGAAGTAAATGTTTTATTATCCTTAAACATTGTTTATAAGTTAGAAGAGTCAGGCAAAATATGTGCACTTCAAAAATCAGTTATCACACCAAATTTTCTAATTCACGCAGAGTATTACCGGATATTCTCTATCTTCTGAGAAAAACCTGTCCATTGGTTTGTTAATAGCAGCATAGATGTGGGTGAATTGTCTAAATTCCTGCCAAATTGCTTCCCTTTTTCTCCAGCAAGAGATCTCCTATTACTTATAGTATTAATGATAGCTCTGAAATTACTCCTTATTTTTCTTATTCAGAGATAGTGTTAGCAGTGGAGGGTGTGCAGGTTCTTGGCGTTTTGAACAAAGAATTGGACAAAACGCACAAACAAGAGCAAGGAAAGAATCAAGTGACAAAAGCAGAGTATTTATTGAAAACGAAAGTACATTCCACAGGGTGGGAGCAGGCCCAAGCATAGGGACTCAAGGGCCAGTTTACAGAATTTTCTGGGGTTTAAATACCCCCTAGAGGTTTTCCATTGGTTACTCGGTGTATATCCTGGGTAAATGAAGTAGTGGCCTGCAATTAGTCTGATTGGTTGTGGAAAGCAACCAAGCAGAGGCTGAAGGGGAGTTACAAAGTTATACTCCTATGCAATCATCTGATTGGTTGCAGAAAACAACCAATCAGAGATACTTTCAATTTTCTATCTGCCACACAGAAAAGGGGGGGGGGGGGGTTGCAAAGGGCGTAGCCTCTAGTCCTTTTGTTACTTAGGTGTGGAAAGTTGGGGTTTTCCTTTTGATATACTTCTAGGAAGTCCAGTGAATCAGCCTTAGTTTCCCTGCCTCCAGACCCTATTCTCCTGCCTCAACAAGAGTGCATTAGTAATTAGGAAGTCACCTGTGGCAGCAAATCTTGAGGATCACACTGTGTTTTACCCTTCACCAAGTCTTTTGAGCCTCACCATTGCACTGGCGTGCACACTCTTAGCTGTATATTTTTCGCGTCATTCAGTAGTTGCTCTTTCATGCTTGTGCCATTCTGTAATTTGTGATACTGCAGGAAAGTGACAGAGGAAGTTGTATTTTCTGGTAGCTGTAGGGATGACTGGTTCCAGATGACCAATTCTCAAGTGGGCATGAAAGACTGTCAGGAGTGCTTAAGCGAGGTTTTATTCCTTTGTGTTCAGGCTGGGATGCATATTTGCACTCTTCACTCAAGAAGAGATTTAAAGTGAAGATTACATTGAACTTAATGCAGTGTTTCTTCATCCTAAGGCTTCAAATGCTTTATATCATACTAATTCATCCTTTAGACAAGACTATGGCAAAAATGGAAAGTCTTTGATATTTGTGTCTTAACAAAAGTATTAAAGGAAAACATGGTCCATTCCTAGCTAATATTTTAATTTTAGCAAATTCAGCACACATTTGCAAGGTGGGTCTGATGTTATCTACAGAAGAATCTGTCCAAGATATAGTTGTCATTCTGATCTAAAATGGTAGCCATCATCGAAAATATGAGAAATTTAGGTTTTCTATATTAGTTTGCATGGGCTGCCATATCAAAGCACCACAGCAGGTGGTTTAAACCATAGACATTTATTTTCTCACAATTTTTGAGGCTAGCAGTCTGAGACCAAGTTGTGAGCAGGATTGGTTTCTTCTAATGTCTCTCTCCTTGCCTTTTAGATGGCAAACTTCTGCCTGTATCTTCACATGGTCTTTCATCTGTATGGGTCTGTGTCCTAAGTTCCTCGTCTTGTAACGACTCAAGTTTTACTGTATTACAGTATATTCCTATAACATCATTTTAATTTAATTACCTCTTTAAAGAATCTAACTACAGTCAAATTCTGAGTTACTGGGGCTTAGAGTTCCAAGCTCCCTTTAATATAAATGTTGGGGTGGGAGGGACAACATTTAGCCCATAACAACTAGAATCCAGATTGCTGGCTACTCTTAAAACCCCATCATCTCATCACAAAAACTCCTTAAATTGATGAACAACTTCAGCAAAGTCTCAGGATACAAAATCAATGTGCAAAAACCACAAGCATTCCTTTACACCAAAAATAGACAAGCAGAGAGCCAAATCATGAACTCCATTCACAATCACTACAAAGAGAATAAAATACCTAGAAATACAGCTAATAAGGGATGTGAAGGACCTCTTCAAGGAGAACTAAAACCACTGCTCAAGGAAAGAAGAGAGGACACAAACAAATGGAAAAACATCCCATGCTCACAGATTAAAATATCATGAAAATGACCATACTGCCCAAAGTAATTCATAGATTCAATGCTATTCCCATGAAACTACTAGTGACATTCTTCACAGAATTAGAAAACAAAACAAAAAAAAAATACTATTTTAAATTTCATATGGAATCAAAGAAGACCCTGTATAGCCAACATGATTGTAAGCAACAACAACAAAGTTAGAGGCATCACGCTACCTGACTTCAAACTATACTACAAGACTACAGTAACCAAAACAGCGTAGTACTGGTACCAAAACAGACACATAGACTAATGGAGCAGAACATAGACCTTAGAAATAACACTACACATCTACAACCATCTGATCTTTGACAAACCTGCCAAAAACAAGCAATGGGGAAAGGATCTCCTATTCAGAAAATGGTATTGGGAAAACTGGCTAGTCATATGCAGAAAACTGAAACTGAACTCCTTCCTTACACCTTATACAAAAATTAATTCAAGATGGATTAAAGAATTAAATGTAAAACCCAAAGCCATAAAAACCCCTGAAGAAAACCTAGGCAATACCATTTAGGACATAGGCATAGGCAAAGACTTCATGACAAAAATGCCAAAAGTAATTGCAACAAAATCCAAAATTGACAAATGGGATCTAATTAAACTAAAGAACTTCTGCACAGCAAAAGAAACTTATCATCAAAGTGAACAGGCAACCTACAGCATGGGAGGAAATTTTTGCAATCTACACATTTGACAAAGTTCTAATATCCGGAATTTACAAAGAACTTAAATTTACAAAGACAAAAAAAAAAAAAAAAAAAAAACATAAGAAATGGGCAAAGGATACGAACAGATACTTCTCAAAAGAAGACATTTAGATGGCCAACAAACATATGAGGAAGAGCTCAACATCGCTCATCATCAGAGAAACACAAATCAAAACCACAATGAGATACCATCTCATTCCAGTCAGAATGACAAATACTAAAACGTCAGGAAACAGTAGATGCTGGAGAGGATGTGGAGAAATAGGAGCACTTTTACACTGTTGGTGGGAGTGTAAATTAGTACAATCATGTGGAAGACAATATTCCTCAAGGATCTAAAACCAGGAATACCATTTGACCCAGCAATCCCATTACTGGGTACATATGCCAAAAAATAGAAAACTGGGTACATATGCCTAAAAACTGGGTACATATGCCAAAAACTGGGTACATATGCCAAAAAATAGAAAACATTCTACTATAAAGACATATGCACACATATATGCAGCACTATTTACAACAGCAAAGACATGGAAGCAACCCAAATGCCCATCAATCACAGACTAGATAAAGAAAATGTGGTACATATACACCATGGAATACTAGGCAGCCATAAAAAGGAATGACATCGTGTCCTTTGCAGGGACATGGATGAAGCCGGAAGCCATCATCCTCATCAAACTAACAAAGGAACAGAAAACCAAATACTGCATGTTCTTACTCATAATTGTGACTTGAACAATGTGAACACATGGACACAGAGAGAGGAACAATACAAACCAAGGCCTGCTGGGGGTTGGGGAGTGAGGGGAGGGAACTTAGAGGATGGGTCACCACCATGGCACTCATATCCTATGTAATAAACCTGCACATTTTGAACATGCATCCTTTTTTTTTTTTTTTTTTTTCTGGGGATCAAGGTGGGCGGATCATGAGGTCAGAAGATCGAGACCATCCTGGCTAACATGGTAAAACCCCGTCTCTACTAAAAAAACATGAAAAATGAGCTGGGCGTGGTAGTGGGTGTCTGTAGTCCCAGTTACTTGGGAGGCTGAGGCGGGAGAATGGCGTGAACCCAGGAGGTGGAGCTTGCAGTAAGCCAAGATTGGACCACCACACTCCAGTCTGGGCGACAGAGTGAGATTCTGTCTCAAAACAAACAAACAAACAACAACAAAACAGTCCAAGGTAGTTCTTGGTATTCATTCTTTCTAGTGTTTAAATCCACTTTCCACAGTATTGTCATTATGAGCTTTCTAAATCTCGTATTTATTTTTTTTAATTATCCCCACTCTCTTCCTCTTGACTTCTAGACATTCTGATTCCTTTGAAGGGCATAGAAGTGTTATAATCTTACCCCTGCCTATTTATTCATTCTCTCCTTCTGCTTTGCAACTGCTATTCTTTATGTCTGAAATTCCTTTCCTACATTCCTTTCCTTCAATTTGTTTCCTGGCTGACTCCTGTTTCTCTAACAGAACTCTAATGTCACTGACCCTGGTAGGGCTTCCATGAGCTCCCCATCCGAGGCCGTATACCTCATACAGTCTCCATGTTCTCTCAGTGCTCTGTGTATCTCTAGATTGTGACTCTTACAAAAATTCACTTCAACAGTTTAGTTATCTGTTGCATCACTAGAATGTGATTCCTTTTCAGGGTTTAGCCCAGTGCACCCCAGAAAGCAAAGGCTTAACACTGCTTTTGAATGAACTAATAAAATACATAAATAGATTAATCTACACAACAACTTCCCCGAAGGTATCATTAGCAGCCTGCTCTACAGGCTTAGACAGACCTTGGTTTGAAATTCAGCTCATTGCCAACTTTTAGCTATATTAACTTGGACAAGTTCCCTAATAGCACTAAACTTCCATTTATATATCTGAAAAATTGGCATTAAATATACTTCACTGAGCTTTATAAGGTTTTAGATAGAATACATGAATAACCTTGAATTTTGTGAGCAAGCACAATAATTACTAATAGCAATAAGTAATTAACTAATAATATCATTGTGAAGAATAATGATGTATTATATTATTGTCACACAATGATGTATTATATTATTGTCACACAAGATCGCAACCCAGGTTGTCCAGCTAGCACTACTTTGCAAGGCATCTTTTCCGAGATATCTAGTGATATAATTGGTAGACTGCGAAAATACAATCCTGTTCACTAAATAATTCTTTTCTGGATTGGTCTGGGGTAAAACCAGTAAGTTGGGCCCATTACACTCAAATAGAACTACAAAGAAGGATCTAATCATCCACTAGTCACAAGTGTATTTCCAACTTTAGAAAGCATTGTAGTTATCTGACAGCACAAAAATCAATCCTAACGTGTAATTCCTCAAAATGCCAAATGATACTGAGTATGACCAGTGAATTGGAAAACAAATGTAATAAGAGAAAGGAAAGGGAACAAGTACTCTGAGGAATTTGACAGTTCAGGGAAGAAGGAAAGTAGAAGGGAAACCCAGGGCTGCAGTGCCTTTTTTTTTTCTTTAAGATAGAATGTATTAGAGCTGTGGTTCCCAAATGTTAGCCTATTTCTCAGTCACCTGGAGAGGGCGGGGAAAACAGAATACTGGACTGAACCCCAGAGTTTATGATGCAATAGGTTTGCAATGGGGCCAGATAATTTGCATGTTTAACAAGTTCCCGGGCACGCTGAGAACTAATGGATTAGAATATAGAAGTAGGGAGGTGGAACTTTTAGGACAAAGAGGGTATAGTCGTTGGGTAAAATTTCAGTGTTATGGGACAAAAGACACAAAGAGAAGAAGTTATATTATAAAAAAGAAGGATCACTTCTTCATGGGAGGCTGGAGGAACAGACCAGGGAAAGGCAGCTGACTGGGATTTTATCAGAAGGTGAAGAGTATAACGTACCCGACCGCTGGGGAAAGTTGTAACAGCTTGAATAGGGAAAAGGACATTACTTCCTTCATGCTTTGGCTGGTGTTGAGAGTGCTGCTGAGACCAAATTACTGTTTTACTTCAATTTTATTTTAATTATTCATTTATTTATTTACTAATTGACATATATGAAGCAATCTTAGAAATTGTGGCTCATTTGTAGATTATTATTCTTGTACATTATAATCATGTTTACACCTCAAACAATATACACCCCCCACTCCCAAAGTGTTAGCACTCATTCTTGGCAGCCTAGCTTACACACAGGACAGGACAGAATCTTCTGGAATAAAATTCAGTTTCATTTTTTAAAAAACAGAGTTGCCCATGCTCTTGTTATCTTATTTACACTTTTCTGTCTGTGGCAGTGTTATGCAGATGGAGTTAAGAAATTTGTAGGGTTTAAATTTTGTTTAATGCTTGAAGGGTTTGGAGATTTGGAGATCTTTTGAGCTGATTAGAAATCTAAAGGCAAAAAAGAAAACAAAATGAAGAAGAAATAGAAAATCTAGACTATATTGTTGTTTTCCCCTCCAGAAATAGTATTTTTCACTGTCCTACATATAAATGTCTTCCATAAAGCAAACTAGACAAAATCTCCAGAATATAAAATCATTAGGCAGTTTCCAGAGTCCTAAGACATGACTGTACCCTTTCACTTAAATTGTGGCTCACACCACACGCCACCAGGAAAATGAGCCACATCCTCTACTCCTGTTCCCTCCAAGCAGCGGTCATAGAATTATGAGCACAGCCCATCAAGCCCATGAACTTTGCATTTTTACACAGGGCTATTTACTTTGACTTTAGGATTTGATCTTACTTTTGTCTTCTGATAAAAGTGATGTTTAACTTTAATGCAAATGTTAATGAAAATTGGTGTTCATCTTACTCCCTGAATTGCATTTCATTTAGGCTCCTGTGAAATATACTATATTAGAGGTTAGGAACCCATCACCTTCTAGCTATGTCTTGGGCTGGACACTTAACCTTCTCCAGACTTTGGTTTCTAATCCACAGAATCTGAGGGGTGAAATATACTGGACTCTTCAACTCTCTCTGGGCTTCTCCCACCCTGTCTATATGATTCTAGACTGTACATGGTGAGTCATTTTACAGCCCCTTCTCTTCTTCTTTTTCTTTCTTTCTCATTTAGAGTATTTCATCTAATATATATGTCTTTAAATCTTCCAAGTTAGAGTCCTGATTTTTGTCTTGTTTGAATATAGTCCTTTGGAAACTATAATGGGCTTACACCAAGAAAGTGACAATATTCAACCCAAGCATTATATCACAATCATTTTCCGTCTTCTAAGATCGATTCAGTTAACATTTTTCATATTTCCCTCACAAAGCATTTTATGTAAGTATAATGTTACAGTGAGTTTAATCTGGTTAACAGTGACATAGTATAATGCTTCATAAAATGTCCAGTCTGCCAGCCAACTGAATGCTGCAAACTAACTGACAAGGTGATGAGTACCTCATTGTTCATGGTGATTTATGCAAAATGATTATAATTAATTTTTTTCTCCAGCAATTGCCATGACTAGAATGCATATCAATATGACTAGAATGCATATCAATATATCCAGCCCTCAAGCCAACACCATTGCGAAGCTAATGTCACATTCTCTGTTCACTGCTATGGAAATTATATGCAGATGATGTGTGACAATGAACCAAAGAACAATTGATAAAAATTTCTTACTCTGACATTCTCTTAGTCAGAATATTGTAATACACCTTATTCCCGGAGAAACTCTCATTCTGTGACATGGTTCCAGTAGCACAAGAAAGCTAAAAACAATATTGATATTTCTCTTTTGATTTCTGAACACATTAAGAAAACAAGTTTTGATATTATCTTGCAAACTTCTCCAAAACTTACTCCAGACAACTTAAAGTGAAAAAAATACATAAGTAGTGACTCCTTTAAATTTAATTATACCACAACAGGACGAGGAAGATGAATTCTGCCTCTTGTTTTTCTGAAAGGCAGTGAAATGGTCATGAGGAGAATGTTCTTTTTATGCTAGGATACTGCAAGAGCTTCTTGCAACTCTATATGTGATAGATGACGTACCAGACAATGGACTGAATATATTTGGGATACAAATATCCCTTGAAGGTAAAGATATCTTCCAAAAGTGGTGTTAATGTGAGCAAAGATTGGAAGTCAGAGTAAGGAGAAGATTAAAAATTTTGTTTCATTTTTTTAATGTATTTCTCAAAATGATTAATCAAACCTTTCGTGGTATATCAATTGATGGTAACAAATGTATGCATACAGATGTGTGTATTTATAGAGATATGTATAGAGTTATTTATCTATAAACAATATATTAATGTTAGTACAAATCACCACTTAGTTGTGCAGTAACTGTTACGTTTCCTGATACTTTCTCAGCAGAATTCTGAGGATAGAATATTACTCTATCTGTACATTGTAGGTAATCAGTACTACAAGCGTAATACATGTAACTCTAATGTGATTTTCTGCACTATTTCCATATATCAGTTAGAAAGTACTGAGGACTTGTAATGTTATTTGCCTTGTAGATGTAGTGTGGAAAGAAGTCAAAACATGTTTTTCTGTAAGATGATTATTTGCATTTATGCCAGCAAAATAAAATACTATGTATAATTTTATAATATAAAATTTTGTCCTTTAGATTTTCTAATTCTTAAAATAATTATTTATTTTGCTTAGGAGAGAAATTTCATATAGCATCTATGGAAAATGACATGCAAGAGTAAAAAAAATTAATAAATAAAAGGAAAAAAGAATGTAGGTACCTGACAAGTTGTCAAGTGTTCTGTTTTCTTTACAACTGCAGGGAACACTGTACAAATGAGATCACTTGAGGGTTTACAGAAAGTGGTAATTAATCATTTTGGAGTTATTTGGATTCCCTTAATTGGCAAAACAAAACAGTGCTTCTGGTAATTTTGTGATGCTATCCCCCAAACAAGAAGTGTATATTAACACAATTTATAAAAGGAATAATCTCTAAAATTAGTCACATTTTTTCCATTTATAGATTATTTCCCTAGCTCCTATCACTCACATCAAATTATTCTTCTTTATTCCCGTGATGCAAACCCTACTGCATATTTCAGTGTGCTTTTGCTCTCATCCAGATTAGCTAACTGCATATGGCTCCCATGGACTTCTTCCTTCTCCACTTCAAAATATCTTTGCACCTTGAACTACTGCCTCCTTCTCTTTACTTTCTACTGTGAGGGACAACCAAAGAAAACAACCCACAAAACTTCCACTGTCAGACTGAACCTTTATTTCATCCTGTATTTTGCATTTACAGAAGCCCAATCTGTTGCTTTCTCTCAGGGATAGGAGAGGATAATTCACCGTATAATTCTTGCTGGCTACTTGGGGATACTCAATTTCATAGTTCTCCCTCTTCTATCAATATTATGTCCTTACTATTACACACCACAAAATATCATGTGTGTATGTGAAGTACCTTGGGAATAGTATCAAAATATCCTCCTTGACCGGCTTTGAACTTCTCAACTGGCTGCTGTTTTCTGGACTGTCCTCCACATTGCCTTCACCCATATCATACCGTCCTTGGTCTTGCCCATTCCTGCCCGCACACATCTGCAAACCCCTAAACCCTTGTCTCCTGGAGCCTGCTTCAAAGGTGAACACTCTTCTGCATTCTCAGCATTTTTCTTGGGACACGTACCTCCGCTCCAAGCATTAACTGAATGAAATGGGCCCTTTTCTGAATACTATTATACTGTTTCCCTCAAAACCCTCCCCAGTGAAGGTTATTCATTTTCAAGGCCTTTTTCTCCTACTCCACCATCAGCTCTGCCTTGAACCCATGCCACAAGGACCCAGTTTCTCTCAGGTCAACATTCTACTTCCTGGTTTCAACTCCCAGAATCTTTTAGTCATTCCCTTCTTGGGAGTCCGTTTATATGACCACAACTCAAACTTTCTCATTTAAAAAAACAAAACGAGAGAAAAGTAAAAACACATAGACATCAACCACCAATGATATCAACGCTTCTGAATCTTTACATTCGAAGGTTGTTCTGTGCTCTGTGGTCTCCAGGTCCTTCCTGCTCCTCCCAGTTTTTTCCTCCTCACCCAGCCTAACAATCGGGTATATGGCTGAGAAGATACACTCACTAGGACTCTAGATTCCCTCATCTTTCAGATCTTTTTCTGCACATGGTGTGTCAGTCTCTAAACCTGGTAAAATGCAATCATCTATCCAATGCTTTATTCAGCTCTACTACAGGAAGCTAACTAATTCTCTGGGGAGTGGGCAGAAACAATGACTGATTCCATAACAAATTGATGTTGGCCAATCTCAGCCGGGTCTGCAATCGTTGTCACTAGTCCTTTTCCATCCATAGTTAGCTCTCCAGTATTGCTTTCATGAGCCATTTCAACTCTATTCTCAGTCCAAGATCAACAAATTACCTTCTTGAAATTTGAGAGAAAAAAAAAAAAAATCAAAGCTTTCCCAAAATACATGATTTTAATTTATTTCTCATTTAATTAGTCCTTTTCCTTTCCAACACAAGATACATCGGGAAGGAAAATAATATCCATATTCTATTTAGAATATGCTGGATAATAAGCAAGTTGACTTCAGATTCTGAAAAATTCAATTCTTAATATGTAACATTGCAATATAGGTATCATCTCAATTTGTATAAATGAGAAAACAGTCTAAAGAAGTTAAATAATTTATCCCGGGTCACTGTCTTGGTAGGAAAGTCCCTGGTCAATACCCTCTGTGCAAACATTCTCAGGACACCACCACCACCCATGTCCCCTTCCATTACCATGTAACACAGAAACTTCTCTTTGTAACCAAGTTCCTGTTCTTTGGTCACAAGCACTAAAAGAGCTATACATTGTCAGCATTAGATATAAAAACTGATGCATGAAGATTAAAACACAGTAGTTTGAATATGTCTAACACTTGTTATATAAGATGTGCTTGGTTTCACCAATATCTTTATAAAAAAGTTGTAAGCCCCTTGAACTTGGGAAGCCAAGTTCTGAAGCCAGACCAAACTTGACAAGACCCAAGAAGAAGTCAACATGGCTTCATAAGGAGGAAACACCCCATGGCAACAGGACATGGCTCTGTTCTCTGCAGATGGTCTTCCTGTGAACTCACAAAGGACTCTGGTTTTTGAAGAACCTTAGACCATGGTAATGATTCCATCTTCCCTTCCCCATCACCATCCACCTGGTATGTTATACCCAGAGTGGAGAGAAACTTCTGGACTGTTCTCTTTAGCCCCAGCTCTTCCCTTCAATTTTCTACAAGGCCTTTGGAGGCCTAGAGGCAGTGATGAATGCCCCTTATACCTGCTCTACACCTAGTGAGCCTATATTTCTGGGGAAAAGGTTTCTCATAAACAACCGGAAAATTAGTTCTTACATAGATTAACTTACATACAGTCACCTAGGGGGTCAATATAAGCTATGGAGTACAACTGTTTATTCTAAAACCCATGTTGTTTATGTTAAACTCTTGTTTCCAAGGAGACAATCAATTCACACCCTATTTTTTTATGAATCTCTCCTAAAAGTTACGATTGTATATTCTCTCTCTAGTGCCCCCTTGGAGGGAAAGAGTATTTGCTTGTTCTTTTCTTTTTTCTCTCACTTTATTTATTTATTTAATTTATTTGAGATGAGGTCTCACTTGATCACCCAGGCTGGAGTGCAGTGGCACAATCTCAGCTCACTGCAACCTCCACCTTCTGGGCTCAAATGGTCCTCCTACCTCAGCCCTCCAATGAGCTGGGACTGCAGGTGTGCACCACCACGCCTGGCTAATATTTTATATTTTTGGTAGACACAGGGATTCACCATGTGGCCCAGGCTGATCTCGGACTCCTGAGCTCAAATGATCCATCTGCGTTGGCCTCCCAAAATGCTGGGATTACAGGTATGAGTCAGCACAACTCGCCTTTTTATTTTGTAATTTTTCTTTTCCAAATTTTATTTTAGAATCAGGGCGTACATGTGCAGGTTTTTGCAAAGGCATATAGTGTGATGCTAAGGTATGGGGTATGACTGGTAGTAAGCAGAGTATCCAATAAGCAATTTTTCAGCCCTTGCCCCAATCCCTCTCTTTCTGCTGTAGCAGTCCCCAGTGTCTATTGTTCCAATATTTATGTCCGCAATGTTTAGTTCCCACTTACAAGTGGGAACATATAGTATTTGGTTTTCTGTTTCTAGATTAGTTCACTTAGCATAATGGCCTCCAGCTGTATCCCTGTTGCTTCAAAGGACACGATTCTGCTCATTTTATGGCTACCTAGTATTCCATGGTGTTTGTAGACCCTATTTTCTTTATCTGGTCTACTGTTGATGGGCACCTGAGTTGAGTCTCTACTGTCCCCGCATTGGGTTTACTCTTCACTCAGTACCTCTGGCAGGAACTTGGGAGCCTCTCTATCTTTATGCCTCCAACTCATGCCTTACTACTTTATGTTCATAGACTTCAGACATTCCTCAGCCACAGCACTCTCTCTCCATCTCCACCACCACTGTTTCAGACCTACCTGAACTCCTGCAGCAGCTTAATCACACTTTTTGCGTTTATTCTTTCTTCCCAGCCCATTCCCCACAGCTTCACCAGCACCGACATATTGAAAGCAATCCTCCTTATATGCCAGCCCTAAAGCTTTGCTTTTCCAAGTGATTTCCACCTGAGCATTTGCTAGACAGGAAATGTTTAGGCTCCACTCATAATTATTGAGTCAGAAATGTTGAGAACGGAGCCCAGTAACCTGCAGTTTAACAAGTCTGCCAGGTGATAGCAATACGCACTACAGTTTAAGACCCACCGGTCAGCCTGAAAAGATCAAGTGCCTTCTTCACTGGAACCAAACTTGCATTTCTATCCTTAGCACTGCTGTTCCTGCTTTCACTTTCCTCTGCTTCTGCCATGCCAGAAGGCCCACTATGCTCACATCCTCCAGGTTCTTGGTTCTCTCCATATCTCTACGCGGACAGTTTTTGGTGGTGAAACATCTTTTCTACCTTCTGTTTGCCTAAGTTTATGTGTCAATATTTCTGTGAAAATTTTCCACTATCCAGTGTGTACTTTTTACATAGCTCTCTTGGTACTTTCTACTCCAATGAGAACACGGGTCAGTGCTGTGCTCTTCCCTCTATAAAGGGTCCAAATGGAGAAAGACAGAATAATGGTTAAAGGAAGGGGCTTTGGAGCTACAGTACAGACCTGAACTCTAGCTATGTCTCTCAAGAACTGTGTTTCTTGGCTTCTCTAAACCTCAGCTTCCTCACCTTTAAAATGAGGGCAATAATAAATGTCTCAAAAGTTTGCTTCAAAGTAAATGAGATAATTTATATGAGGCACATAACAGAAAAGATCTTCTATGCCTTTAAAAATATTTTATTATGTAATACTTGATACAAAAGAATCTATATATTAATAATTAGATTATATAGCATACCAGTTACTTGATATAAAAGAATCTATATATTAATAATTACATTATATAGCATACCAGGTAAACAAGTCCTCTTGAGTCTGTGACCCAACAGGAGAATTTAGTATAAGCATTAAGATTGATGCTCCCAGTGTCTCCTTCCCTTCCCATCTTCTTCACTTTCACCCAGAATAACTATTCTGAAATGTAATATTTTCCCTCTCTTCCCTTTCAAAATGTAGTTTCAACATATGCACATATTAGTCTGTTCTCACACTGCTAATAAAGAACCAGAGACTGGGTAATTTATAAAGGAAAGAGGTTTGATGGACTCACAGTTCCACATGGCTGGTGAGTTCTCACAATCATGGTGGAAGGCAGAAAAGAAGCAAAGTCACGTCTTACATGGCAGCAGACAAAAAAAAGGTGGGGGGGGGGTTTGTGCAGGGAAACTCCCCCTTATAAAGCCATCAGATCTCATGAGATTTATTCACTGTCACAAGAACAGCACACAAAAAACCTGTCCCTATGATTCAATTACCTCCCACCCAGTCCCTCCCTTGACACATGGGAATTATGGGAGCCACAGTTCAAGATCAGATTTGGGTGGGGACACAGCCAGACCATACCATTGCATATTGTTTTGTTTTATACTCATTTGAGTTTTATAAAAACAGTGTCCTAGTGTTCCTAGTATTCTGAATTTTGTTTTTTTAAAGTTGTTGCTCAACATTAGATTTCTAAGACTCATCTCTATTTCTGCATGTAGTTGTGGTTAATTCAATCTTAACACTGGGTAATATTATATAATTTGATTATTCCATAATTTATTTAGCATTCTACTATTGATAGTATAATGATATAAGCAGTTTGGTTTTTTCCAGGTTTTATTATTATGGATAATGTTGATATGAACATATTCATACAAATTTTCTGTGCCTCCATCCAAGAATTTCTCTAGTATATACACCTAAAAGCGGAGTTGCTGATTTGTAGATTATATGCATGTTCAACTTTATTTGATAATGCTAAATAATTATCTAAAGATGTTATGACTCTTAATGAATATATTGATTATACCAATTGGTCTTATGAAATAATTTGCTTTTGGTCTTTTTATTAACATTTATTTAATGTTCTTATTTACATTACTTCTTTCTATTTTCCTAGGATTTTTTTTGCGCTTTTTTACTTTTCAAGATTAATATTTGTATAATTAATTTTTAGCCTTCCTTTTATAATATAAGTGTTTTAGCTGATAACGTTCCCCACATAAACCATTTTAGACGTCTTCCTGGTTTACAGCGTATTTTTGTCCAATACTTTATACCATTTAAGTGGCTTTTTCCTTCCCTATGTGTTAGATATTATTGTTATTTCATATAGACAGTATTTACATGGGTGGCATTACCAATATTTTCCCAATAGTACCAATGTTTTAGCTTTGGTTTGCAGTAGATATGGATCACTTGGTGCCAAGCATTTTACATTTCCATTGTAAATTGTTTTGAGCATTTATAAGTGTTGAATTTTCCAAACATGTTCTTTCTTTAAAATTTTTGGTTTGTTTTGAACATTTATGTACATTGTGATCCCTTCCTTTCTTTCCTCCCATTCCCGTCTTTCTCCTCCTTTCCATTTCTCTCCTTTTCCCTTTTCCTTCCCTCATTTCCTCCCCAATTAATGTGCTGACTCACAATTACTGTTTAGTGTACTTATTGCTATCTTAATTTGAATTTCTACAAGCGGGGAGGTGACTGGGATTCTGCACTGCTACTATTCCCCATCCTAGGGTGGGCTGTGTTTTCAGTCTGATTCAGTCATTTCGTTCTTTACCTGGCCTCTGTCTTAAAGAATCCTTTGCCACAGTTTATACAAGAGTCTGCAAGAGTATATAAGTATACAAGAGTTCTGTATCCTCTCTTAATGAATCAGATGAAACTGTATCTCAATTTCGAGAATTTTTCTGTCTACCTCAGATAAAATAATTCTGGTTTAAAGCAAGAGAAAATCCAAATCCAACGACTTAAATGGTAAAGAGCTCAGGCATTAGAAAACCCACAAGCTGTGCAACCTTAGGAGCGATCCAGTCCGTCCAGAGAAACACTTCTTTCTAATCCCTATTTCAGTTTCAAAGTGAAATATTTCCTCTATGTCTTTGAACATCCCACATTTGTATTTCAGATGAAGAATGTAGAAGCCATGAAGGCAAAGCTTCCCAAGACCATTTTACAGGAACTCAGGCTTATCAATACTCATTTGGGAAATATAGTCACTCTTTCTTCTAATAATAATTTAGTGGGTAATTAAATATCCTATTTTAATTTATTGCAATAGATGACATCCCTGTGATGTTTTTAAAGACCTACAAATTCTTCTTAATGTTTAGTAAATACAGTGAATCGCTGATCACTACTGCCAGATTATTTACTTTGTGTTTAGCTTGTAAAGAAATAAAAATTATAGTTGGCACCACTTTATTGGGCGAGTACCATGTTTCAGCCACAATGGGAGGTGGCAACAATTTTAACAGGCAGAGGTAGCATTTCCCTCCTGCAGGTCAGGTAGTGATCCCCATTCTGAGACCATGGAGCCTATCCCCAGAGTCAGTCTGGGACAGAGGAGGGTCACAGAACTCAACAGTGACCAATCCCAAGTCCGTGATATTGATGCCTTTCCTCCAAGCTTCAGACTAAGAAAACTAAGGAATAGGTGATTATTGCTTCCACACTAATTTTTTACATTTTAATTTTTTACTCAACTTGTGTATATATATATATATAAACACTTATTTAACAAAGTGGCTGAATCTGCCAATGAGTAGCTCTGAGATGCTGAAAAGGCAACTAATGAAAATGAAGTCCAGATGGGTCATCTGTGTCATGGAGTGGTTGGACAAGATGGTGTACAGGACGCCTCCAAGCCTGAGATTTGCTGTATAATTTAACTTTCTAATTATAAATCTTAATTAGGCTTTAGTAGACTGTGAGCTGCTTAAAGATAGTGCTGATTTATGATTAATCTCTTCATTTAGCTGCTAGCCAGTGACTATTTCTGTCCAGTTTTCAAAACAGAACTGATGACTTAAAAATTAGAGTATCCGAGATACAATTTTGACGTAAAATAGAAGTAGATTTTAAAGATATTTTTTGTACTTTAATTTAGATTAGAAGTAGCTTAATGTTTCCCTTTTCTTTTCTTTTCTTTTTTTTTTTTTTTTTTTTTTCTTACCATTGGCAGTCATCCACTGTTAGAGTTTGAACCTTATTCAAGCTTGTTCTTAGCTGCTAGCCAGTTAGAGTAACTATGGCTAAATGACACACTAACGTAAACTCTTACAACATTCAAGAAATTCCAGTGATGAAATTAGATTAAAATGAATCATTTATGACTTTCAAAATTTATCTCTTATGACATTTATTTTTATAATATCCTTGGAGATAAGTTCAATAGTCATAGTTACTGACTGAATAATATAAATATTTCTAATAAGCATGAAGATGATTAAAGTATTTTCATCTTTGTATACTGAATATATGCTGTCTTCACAAGCATTAAAACACATTCCCATTATATGATATAGAAAATGGAGTATGAAGCTCCAGTAAAAATGGATTACTAAATTGTAAAGCAGAGAAATATTAAAAAAATAAAGTTTAGGAACAGAATGAACAAAAATACCATTTAAGAAAGCAAGGTTCAAGATTAGCAAACTTCCTAATTCTGTGCTATAGCCACATAAAAGAGCTTTTTAAAAGAAGATACTTAGGTTTCAACCTAGGGCAATGAGTCAAGTTTAGTAAAAACTAGCGAGTAAATACGGAAATTTAAATATTTGGAAAGGACTGCAAATCAAATACCAAAGTTCAAAAATGAAACTAATGTGTTTATTGTAGGGTTAATAAAGTTACAAATATTATTTTTCTCTTCAGAGTAATGTGCTGCATGACTATATCTTATTTTTAGGTAATGTAATTACTCCAGCATCTATAATAAAATTTATTACAACAGTAATTAAAAAAAAAATTAACACAAAGACCCCAAAAAAACATTTACCAAGAAAAAACAGGTTACTATTGATTGTTTTCTTATTATTAATTAATGGGCTATACTACCACAGCTGTGCAAAGCTGGTTAATTAGAGTTAACAGGCTTTGCTTAGACAAATAACTTTGCTTTTGTTTTTATTTCTCTTGTTTAATGTGAAAGTTACTTTTTTTTTTTTTTTTTTTTTGAGTTGGAGTCTCACTCTGTTGCCCAGGCTGGAGTGCAGTGGTGTGATCTCAGATCACTGCAACCTCTGCTTCCTGGATTCAAGCAGTTCTCCTGCCTCAGCCTCCTGAGTAGCTGGGATTATAGCCGCATGCCACCATGCCCAGCTATTTTTTGTATTTTTAGTATGGACGGGGTTTCACCATGTTGGTCAGGATGGTCTCGAACTCCTGACCTAGTGATCCACCCACCTTGGCCTCCCAAAGTGCTGGCATTATAGGCATGAACCACTGCAGCCAGCCTGAAGTTACTCTTGACCATATACAACTTCAGTCATTTAAAAAAGAAAAGCTACATTTGACATGCAACTTTAAATTCTTCTATAAAGAACTGCTTTCAAACATTTTACAATATTTTTGAAAGGACTTAATATGGAAGCCTTCTAGAAATTCTGACAACTCAGACAGTGAAAAAAGCATTTTGATGAAGTTTTTAATTAAGTAAAGTGTCCTCCATCAAACTTCTTGTACTTCACCTGCTTAAAAACAAAATAGTTTACTTTTCTGTTGGAATATTTCTCAGTGTTGTTAAACTCTCTTCTTTAGTAAATATCAGTGATAGATTATGAAAGTTTAGAAGTATTAAAAGTAATATTTACTTTAGTTTTTAAAAATATATACACATTTACATTATCTAAACTTTTAAAACTTACCAAAGATTTTGAGTAATTTTGCTTTAAAATGTTTTAGACATGAGAAAATGTTTGCTTGTAAAATAATGTATCTATGTGAATTCTAATCTTTAAAATATACACTGAGATCCACCTTCCCTAAGAAAGGTGTTAGGTCAAATTCTCTCCTGTCCAGTCTGTTCACTCTGCCTCTGTTCCGTTTGGAGATGTGTTTTACCGGATCTCCGCCTTCTGGTCTCTCTGGGCCACATGGTGTCCCCCCAGTTCAAACTATTTTACTTAGCTTCCAGGTTAATCTTCCTAAAGTCGGCTCTATCATGATGTTTCTTGGCTTATAGTGACTTACTTCAAATTGTGCCCTCATTGTCCCATGCATGTACTATTCCCACCTGTGAATATTCCCTGTTATTTCCTTTTCAAAATATTTTGAAAATAGTTACTGATAGTATTTTAAGCTATAATTTATTTTTAATTTTGTGTTCTAGGTGTTTGGTATTGAAATGCAATTGGCTACTATATATTAATTTTATATTAACCATTTTGCTGATCCACTGCTATTTTTATAATGTTTGCTCTGTATTCTTTAGTAGCCTCCTATGTAAATAATTTTATGATCAGCAAATAATGACAGTTTATTTTCTTTTTTCCCATTTTTATTCCACTAATTTGATTGTCATTTCAATCACTACAGCATACAAGTACACTGGCATGGATCTCTAATTAAAAATTAAATGAAAGTAACTTCAGTAGGCATTCTTGTCATATATTTAATTTTAAATGAAATTATTGATATATACAATGGTATTTACTATGAATTTTTTTAATGGCTGCTCTTAATTAAGGCAAAGCTCTGTTTCTAGTTTACTAAATGTTTTTCTGGTACAGGTGTTAAATTTTATCAACTGTATTTATGTATCTACTGAAGTGATGGCTTGTTTCTTCTATTTTAAGCTTGTTTCTTCTATTTTAAGTTGGTAATTCTATTTTTAGTTGGAAATGGGGCAGCAGAGGTACTGTAGTATGAACTCATGATTTTCTGGTATCTAATAACAAAACGTACTAAATTAGAGTTGCGATATACTCTAAAGTATATGTAAATAGGAAGAGTAATTCCAAAATTATAAAATGCGCATAGTATCATGTGCTTTTTTGATTAGTCACTCCAAAAAGGGTCAGATCACCAGATAATAAAAATCTCTAGGGTGCTGTATTTATAAAAACGGAATCAGAAAGTCTCAAACTGTATATTGGGAAAAAATTAAGGAAGAAGATGATTTCTTCGAGGAAATGAACATGGGTCATGACGCTGGAGTCTTGTGAGATTGTGTGGACCTTCCTGGTCCCTTAGTCCATGGCACCTGCCTCCCTCTTTCAGGACTACTCCAGGCCTGTTCTTGGATATTCTTTAATAGGTCACCCTTTGCAAAATCAAGTTTGGCTTCTCAGATCCTGATACCCTCCCTTCAAACAACCACATCCTCTATCCCTGACACCTGTTCCTATGGACTCAATTCACTTTTGTCATAACCTGGGACAGCAGCACATCTTGCATCTTCATTTCAAATATTTCATTCTCAAAAATGCTTCTCATCCTCCGGATCACTTACTCTGTTACCCATATAACTATCATTGTAACCCTTTAAAGTTTTTATTTTGAATCTATCCTCCTTCCCAAAACCACTGGAGTTTTCCTCTATTTATCTCCCTCCTTGTCTGGCTTAGACTCCATTGTTTACCGAGTTACCAAGTACTTTAGATAGGCGCTCATCTCCTGTGCCCACTCTTCCATCCTTCATATTTGTAAAGAAACTGATTTTGATAAGACCAATTACCTACCCTTTCGGTGAATTTTACCTGTAAAAGGTAACAAAATGGGTCAACTGGTTTCACTTTAAGTTTATAATAATATTACTCTTACTCACATGCCAAGCCTGGGTGTAGAGGTGAGCCATTGGTTCCTAGAATCTGGTAGATAATATTATTTCAAAACCTTTGTGTTTAGCCTCCTTTTTGCCTGGAGTTTTCTTCCTCCAATATTTGCCAGACTGGGAGTTTATAATTCTGTAGGCTTGTTTCATTATAATATTATCTCCTCAGAGAGGACTTCCCAAACCACTTTCAATAATGTTGAACATAACATCCTCTTTACTTTTCTTTATTGCATATACCACAATATCCAACTAAACTTCTAGTCTTCATATTTTGTTTCTTAAAATTGAAGAACGCTTTGGTGTTATTCCAACTTTAATATGTGATTGTTCACTATATAATTGTTGAAAGAATTAATGAATTTATTGGAATTATAGGCATAGAAATCTAGAAGAATCTTAAGAGGGCATTTAACAGAGTACTGTTAGTTAATAAGTAAGGATGTGGAGTCTCAGAAAGGTCAGATGACAGTCACAAGGCCACAGCACTGCAGTTGGGACGAGCGCTCAGCTGGTCCCTGAACTCCAGCACCCTGATCAATCTTCTGATGAAAATGAAAGACCCTTGCTTTATCTGGAGCCCTTAATCCTAACAGAGTCATCTTCCAGCAATGAATTTGCCAAATCAGATGGAATATGCTAACAAACAGTGATTAAAAAATTAAAAATGATAACTACTGCCTTAATCACGGAGTTTTTTTTTTTTTTTTTTCAAACTAAAGGTCAAACATAAACTACATCAAGAAATTAAAAATTCCTCTATTTTGTCATAAAACAGAGCAGTTCTCTGAGCTTAAAAATGGTCAGACAATTTATTCTTGTATTATTTTCTCCTCCATGTTTCAGAGACCTGGACGATGCCCTAATGAGAAAATCAGGATAGCCATTCCAAGGACATAGACAGTATTTGGGTAAGAGGGGCAGGGTGATGTTGTATCATTTTTTTTCTATCTTTAAGTATCCATTCAGACACTTAAACTCCAGAATGTTATTTTGGATGCATTAGTTTTCTACCACTGCTGTCAAAAACTACCACAAAATTTGTGGCTTAAAACCACACACATTCATTATCTCGCACGTTTGTAGGTCAGAGGTCCAGCAAAATTCAGACTGGACTAAAACCCAGTGTTGGCGGGACGATGTTCCATTCTGGAGGCCCTAGGGAAGAAACTGTTTCCTTGCCTTTTCCACCTTCCAAATGGGGTCCACATTCCTTAGCTCTTGGCCACCTTTTTCTGTCTTCAAACCAGCAATAACAGACTGAGTCCTTCTCACACTTCAGATTTCGTCTGCCTCCTTCCTTTGATCTATCATTTTCTGACCACAGATTGGAAAAGGACTCCGTTTTGAAGGACCCATGTGATGACACTCAGCCCACCTGGATAAACCCAATAATCTCTCCATCTCAAGGTCTGTAATCTTCAGCACATTTGCAAAGTCCCTTTTGCCATGCAAGGCAACACATTCACAGGTTCTTGGAGTTAGAACATGGATATCTTCGTGGTGGGGGGGGGGGGCATTATTCTGCCTTCCACAGACAGAGTTGAGGGGTAGGCTAGAAATTAGTGGATTCTCTACATGTAAGTATTATAGTCAGGTGGGTGATCAGGATTATATAGTCTAGACATAAGGTATTTTCAATTTTTATAAGTATGGTGGATATGAGCAGAGGCAAAAAATCCCACCTCAATTACCCATTTAGGGTTGTGCTACATAATTGCTTTCAGATATTAGAAACTGGAGCAAGAGTTATGTGAATTAACCCACCCATGTGCTGAAACTGAATCTCCCTCAACCTTGAATGGGCTTCACATACTGCAAGCGGAAAGCAATGTATCCTACCAACAAACACCAAGTCTATGCAGTTTCCCCAATATTTTGGTTTGAAGAGAAAAATATGAGGTTGCATACCTATTTTTTAATGAAAAGAAAGGAATATTATCTTAAAGTGTTAGAAGAAGAGTATATATCCAGAAATCATTGACTACAGAAGCTAGAAGTATATATTAGTCTGTTCTCATGCTGCTAGGAAGCAATACCTGAGAATGAGTAATTTCATATATAAAGTAATTTCATAAATAAAGAAAAACGTTTAATGGACTCACAGTTCTGCATGGCTGCGGCGGCCTCAGAAAACTTAGAATCACGGTGGAAGGTACCTCTTCACAGGGCCAATCAAAGAGGGGAAGCCCCTTATAAAACCATCTGATCTCGTGAGAACTTACTATCAGGAGACCATAATGGGGGAACCGCCCCCATCATTTAATTATCTCCACCTGGTTCCGCCCTTAACATGTGGGGATCATTACAATTCAAGGCGAGATTTGGGTGGAGACACAGAGCCAAACCATATCAAAATAATTGTTAAGTTGTTTCCCTCAGCAGGATTAAAGAAGATATGGTCTTTATAAAGGAGTAAAATGACATAGGAAGAGATAGATTGAGGTGAAAAGATGACAGAATATGATTCTAAGAAAGTATATTATACATATGTATATAAGATATAATCTATCTTGTTTATTTCACAAAACTAGTAAAAGGCAGACTGGGAAAGAGGAAAAAGGCATATAATATGCAGCACGTATTACACATTTTCTATTTTGAATAATTTAAATATTTTGACTTAAGAAGAAAAAGTCATTGAACATCCACCTAGCACAATATCTAAATTATCATAAATTTTTGGTAAATGTCTGTTTAAAGGTTGATTAAATTAATTGCAATGACTGATGACAGAATAAGAGGGAAACTGTTTGAAATGTATATTAAAACTATAATACTAACTTAATCCGTAGCACTGAAGGAACCACATTTAATTATCTCTCTATGTCGAAAAATGCTCATTTTCCAATTGATGAGGTAAATGGATCTTCAATTCCTATTCGATTATGTCTTGATCTCAGGTAGGCTTTCTGACCTTAGAGCCAAGTAACTTCCAAAGGGTCCTCATTAAACCCAATCATTACCCTGCAGGTGAGAGGCTCCTTTCAGGTCTAGCTATCCATATGAGTACAGAACTTCTACTAAATACTCAGACAAGCCACACAAAAAGCTTTAAGGATCTCGTCTAAAGTAAGGACATACAAAATGTCCTTCTTTACTTCAGGTAACTGCCAGTATCCGATATTAGGATATGTTTAACCAATCATTGGTCCAGCTGTACATCATATCATCCTGATTACTTTGTGAAAAGAGGGGGGAAAGTTTGATAAAGGTTTGCAAATTGATGCTGATTACAGAGCAGTTAGAGAGCTTGCTTTATTGTTCCTAACTGCTAGAGACATTTTCTGCAGCTGGATCTGCTGAGAACCATGATGAACACAGATACCAGGAAAGGCTAACCATTCCATCAGCCTTCTACTCCCACACAAGGAAGCTCAGAGAAGTCATGGGGAGGTAAGGGGTATTGTAGCTGCAACCTCCCTCATGAACTCATCCCTGCGATGCTGTGGGTGGACGGGTGTGTCCAATTTAGGATGGATTGAAAGAAACTACTACGGGTGTGTCCAATTTAGGATGGATTGAAAGAATGGATACTGGATAAGAAACTGCATTGTTGAAGCTAATTCATTCATTTTATTAAAAGGTAATCAGAACTTGGATTATGGTGGCCATGGGAAAAGACAATTACGTATGCAATGGAGTTTGAGAGGCAGTTGACAAGTAATCAGATATTGGGAAGAAAATGAAAGTTTTAAAAAACCCAGGGCCATCTTTAAATAGGTGTGTGAAGTTCTTTCTTTCTCTGTGCCCCTCTTCCTTCTTCAACACTATATTTCACCTCATGGTGGTTTCATTGGGAGGGAAGGGCAGATTCTGTGTATTGGAAGGGAGACCAGTTGATAAGTGTGTAAAATGATGCCTAACAAGAAATGTACATATAGTTTGAAACAAAAATTGACAAGTAGCATTTAATAGAAGATGAATTGCTCATTATTAAATGAATATTTAAGCTAAGGTGTAAAGATTTCTGATGAAGTACTTCAGACCAGAGTAGTCTAGAATGGTTTAAACTGCTGAATGGTTTAAACGAAAAATAATTTAAAGGATAGAGGGGATATGGGAGTAAAAAAAAAAAGAGCAGAGGGCCTCATATTTCAATTAGGTAAAATTGATTAGATGAAGTCCTTAATCTTGGAAGATTCAGTTCAATCTGGGTGATTTAAGACAAATGAATCCTAGATATAATATTTAACTTTTCTGTAAATGGCTAATGAAGTTCAGCTGTTAATCTACCCTTCCCTACATGCCTTCCTTTCAAATAAAGTCTGGGCATATACATGTTTTTATCTGTCTTTTTTCTCTATATAGTGAATTTTACTCCATTAATAATCCCTGAGATGTTTCCTCATTGTGATGGAGTTAGCAGTATGGATGATTGATTGATGTCAATAGTATTTCAACTTGAATTTTCAGGAAACTATGACAGTTTCCATTATTATTGCATCTTATAGTGTGATCTTTGAAAAAATTACATATTTTACCATGTTCCCAGTGTGACAAAGGAGTACTCCAAAGGTTTACACTGTATATAGTGTTTGTCTGTTTTTATTTCCATCATGACCAAAAATACAATATTCATTATCATATTCTCTCCTGATGTATCACAAAATAACGTCTTTCACATTTTTTTTTTTTCTTCAATGGCATAGGCAATCTACGGGCTCCTTATTTTGCCAAAATGGCCCAGAGTCTAAAATTCTAGAAAGCACTGTAAAGTCAGTGTAGTAATATCACTATGAGCATATGTATAATCTATGTGGATTATATTTTATAGAGTTTCTAAGTCACGGTTCCTTTCTCTCTTTTTACATATACACTTTCTTCATGGGAATATAAGGATTGAGAGACAATATCTGTTGGGTGTTGCCTGGCTCTCAGTTTTGATTTCTCAGTATTTGCAATGGAGAAGTATTGAAAATCATAAGCGGGAGTGCCACGATGTGATCTGTGCTTTGAAACTACTACGGGTGTGTCCAATTTAGGATGGATTGAAAGAATGGATACTGGATAAGAAACTGCATTGTTGAAGCTAATTCATTCATTTTATTAAAAGGTAATCAGAACTTGGATTATGGTGGCCATGGGAAAAGACAATTACGTATGCAATGGAGTTTGAGAGGGAGTTGACAAGTAATCAGATATTGGGAAGAAAATGAAAGTTTTAAAAAACTCAGTTTTTGAGACAGAAAAACTATAGTATGATGCTGCTATTGATATGAAAAAGGAGGCTATCAGGATGAACTGTAGTGTGCTGGGTTTGTGGTGCTGACAGGACAATTGTGAGGACATGGTTCAGAGGGAGGAGTATAGAGGACCTGTCTCTGTTTTAGACATAGTCAGTTCCCTATGCTTGCTATTGATGCTTTTGAATAATAGGGTGTTTTATGTGATTCTACGTCATTTTCTGGTTATGAAACTGTACTCAAAACAAATTTTCTCCATGTATACTCACTCCCCAATTCTGTGACAGGGTTTACGGCTATCAGAACCACCCCAGGTGCCACTGCAGTTACCAGCAGCATGCGCAGAGTACCCTTGCTTCCCGAGATGCAATGTCCCACTTGTGACGTCCCCACCCCACCTCACTTCCTCATTATTGTCGTCTCTGAATGAAATTCAGAAGAAAGTTTTATTTGGGAGTGGAGAAACCACTCTGGCTACTTCAGAAATTCAGCATCTACCAGGTGAATGCCTGTCTAGTTGTACGGTTTATACAGACCGAGCATTTCTGAAGTGGAGGTCAGTAGAAGAAATACACAAAGTGTTTTTCCTTTTACTGACAGGTGTCTATGCCAGCCAGCCAGGTCTCCTTCTGGGAGCAGCATCCCAATGATCCCCATTTGTTTTTATAAATCTAATTTCATCTGCTTTATGGGTAATAACGTTCCCTCCATACAATGGATTCCAAGTCAGTACTAGTTCTGGATCTCACTATAAGTTTCAAATTGTTTCTTAGGTACTTGATGAATACTTTTTGGGAAGTTGGGAGATCCCGAATTAGGAAATTAAAAATGGCAATAGCATCTGGAAGAGACAGGAGAGAAGATTTAAAAATAAATAAATAAATAGTAGGACTTGGCTTATGTAAATGGTAGTTCTAAACATTTGTCATCAGATTTAAGGAATCAATTTTCAAATATGTCATTACAGTTCTTGGGAATAATGCCCATTTCCCTGTGTTAGGACTCAAGTGAGAAAGTGCAGATTTTAATATAGCCAAGACACATTTATTTTTTCAGATATGGTTCTTTATTGTTGATAAGGTCTATGTAAATGTTGTGTTTCCTTGTATATCTTGGTTGCCATAAAGTATAGAGTTAAATATTACAGCAAATTATAGCATGTGTATTAATGCCGACATTCAGTATGTATTCTTTCTTCTTTCCTTTCTTCTTGATTTGTCTTTCTGTGTGTAACAGTTACATTAGGATATTTTGTGGTGATAACACTTAAAGAAGCAGGGTTTAGATATACCAATTCTCTGTGGGGTAATATTGAATTGATTGATGGAATAATTATGGAATAATGAATTATGCATTCTCTTTTCATTTCAAATATTGATTAATATATTGATTCTAAAACTCATTTAATCTGTTGTTCAGTAGAATCACTGCCATATACTGACTTTCCTTTTAATTTTGATGTTAATAATTAATTGAATCAAATATTTTTTCAGAGTCATTTGTAACTTCACGGTTATAATTTCTCAATTCATGTTAATGTAAGCTTTGTAAGATATGCCATTGCAGATATTATCTCGCCTGCCCTTGTAGTCAAGACTAGGAGTGGGAATAGTTCCTGCAAGGAACTCATGCATATGAGTCCAGTAATAAATTACAAAACGTCCTGAGCTCATCTTTCATTTTAGATCCTTGAGGTTAGCTCCAAGAAATCTTACTAATTCTATTTTTCACTCAGAATTTTTCAACTGAAAAAATCTTGTTGGCTTTCTTTCAAAGGTAGGTAACTATTTTCTCTTTGTGCCTAATTATGCATAATTACCTGAACAATGGCATATCTTATGAAGCTTACGTTAACATGAATTGAGAAATTATAACCGTGAAGTTACAAATGACTCTGAAAAAATATTTGATTCAATTAATTATTAACATCAAAATTAAAAGGAAAGTGAGTATATGGCAATGATTCTACTGAACAACAGATTAAATGAGTTTCAGAATCAATATAGTAATCAATATTTGAAATGAAAAGAGAATGCACAATTCATTACTCCATAATTATCATTCAGTCAATCAATTCAATATTGCCCCCACAGAGAATTGTACCCTTCCTTTGACATTTTTAAAGTTAAATATTGCCCATTTGGAATAAATGTGATTTAGGTAACCTTTCGTGGAATACAGATACATAGGATGCTATAAATGTCAAGGAAAAAAATAAACCTTTGTTTCTTTACCGAGACGTAACAAAAATAAAGCTATTATTGGTATGTATTAAATAGTCATCGAGAAATCTGCTTATCTTCAAAATCACCAACTGAGAAGATCATCATTAAGAAAGGTAATAAAAGTGGAAATTACAACGAACCAGTATTAGTGAAGATCATATCCAGAGAGGGCAGAAACACCAAGTTAATCATCTCTGAATTCCCGACAGTGTCTAGCATAGTATCTTGAAAATTCTGGGCATATAATAAATGTGTTTTAAATGAATGGCATTTTGAGTTATTTAATTGCAGGTATTCTCCTTTTTTCTATGGAACATATTTCACTGGTAAGTTTCATGATCATGATGTGATACCCAATTTACAGGGAATGGCAAATGAAAAAATAAAATGTCTGACTCAGTTTCCTGATGCTATTTTAATCAGAAACTGGTTAGCTAACATGAATTATTCCAAGCTTGAAACTTCTGATTTGGTTTCTTAAATATATAAGATAATTTACCTGATATATACCACATGTAAAATTAGAGACAGCAATAATGAAATTATTACTGAGATAGTTCATGATCCTCATAACAAAACTGAACCAACCACATGATTTAAGTCCCACTGAAACACTGTACCTATAAACTGAATTTGCCTGTTGGGAGTGAGTAAACTGACCTCTGTACCATTTGGTGAACCAACAGATTCTACTCTGTTACAGGTAGTTTCACTTTTTGGTATTTTGTATAGTTCACACTGAATGGCGTCACGGCACTGTTTTGATTTCTTTGTGGGTATTTGTTCTCCTCATGTTTCCATAACATTTTCTTTTCAGGAGAGGAGTTTTAAGATGGCCAACTAGAGGCAGCCAGAAGGGGCTGCTACCACCTCTAAACCACTGTAATTGAAATAGATCTTCAGAGAGAAAATACTGAATGTGGATGAAAAAAACACAGATGCAAAGGATGAAGAGAGGAGGCTGTAGCCCTGTGGGAGGTGCCTGAATGCTAGAGCTGATTCTGGGCCTCAAATGACTCCTGGGGAATGGGTGAGTGAAGAGTCTGGGGGACAGCCCACTATCATGCAGATTTCTGGGATCCTAGCTGCAGGGAACCCCACAACCCCAATGGATGTTTGAGCTGGCAGGGGCATCTCCAGGGAGATTTGACAGAGGCAGGGATTCAGCGGACATGGAGCTGGGGATATGTGTATGTGGAACAGCTCTGACAGAGCCCAGCTATAGGCACTCATCTCTCAGGGCTCCCCGTTTCCCTCTGAGAGGCGCTGGCCCCAGAAAAGTCCTGGACTGGGAGACAGCGGGGCAAACTTCCCTATGGCAGTGGAGCACATCTGTCCTGCAGCCCTACCTGCCTGTCAGCCCCTCCCAGGGCTCCTGCCTGGCTGCCCCGCAGGAGCACGTGCACAGTGAAACCTCTGCTGCCCAGCCTGGGTGCTGTGTTTCACTGGAGTGCGTTCTGGCAGCCTGCGGCCCCTCAGATCCCAGCACACCCAGAACCCAACCCAGTCCAGAGGAGGGAGCCGTAAGCAGGTTCTGGCGCTGCAGGGTTGTATCCTGTGCCTCAGGAGTGCTGAGCTGGGATCTGTGCTCGGAACTTGAGTGGGAGAGGAGCCCACACCCTCAGAAAACTGAGAAGGGTGAGATGCACAGACTCACAGGCTGGTGTGGGACCTGGAATGCCTCCTTCCACTGAGCTGGCCCAGTAAGGGTGTGGTCTATCCCCCTGCCCAACACCTGCCCGAGGGAAGCCCACAGCGAGAAACAACGAACAAACAAACAAAACCACAGCACAGTGCCGGTGATCAGTGGTGGCTTCCTAAGTCCTGTTAGTGGAACTGGTGAGGGGGTTACCCCTCTCACCCTCACACTTCAGAAGACAGCTGCACACGGGAGGATACGCAGTCCCCAGGGCTGAGTATCCATCTACCACCCATTGCTCTCAAGCACCATCTACAGACTGCATCCCAAACTACAACACTAGACAACAATTCACCCGCCTTGGAAGCCAAGGACAAGAATTCAACAGCAAACAAAAACCCCTGCACAGGGTCTTGTGTGGCCTTCTGAAAATGTCCAGAAATGAAGTCAACTGACTATACTCAATTTCTGGCACAGTCACAGGACCAGTGACCCACCAAGATGAGAAAGAATCAGCACAGGAACTCTGGAAATTCAAGAAGCCAGAGTGCCTCCTTACCCCCAAATGAGCCCACTACCTCCTCAGCAATGGTTCTTAAGCAATCTTAAATAACTATTAATAAAATGACAGACAGAGGAAATTCAGAGTCTGGATGGCAAGAAAGCACATCAAGATCCAAGGGAACGTTGAAACTCAATTCAAGGAAACCAAGCAATCCAGTAATATCATTTCAGTAAGAGCTGAAAAATAAAATAGCAATTTTAAGAAAGACCCAAACTTTATTACTGATTCAGTTTTACAATTTGATATTGGCCTATTCAGGGTTTGAATTTCTTTCTGGTTCAGTCTTGGGAGATTGTGGGCTTCCACGAATTTATCCATTCCTCTAGATTTCCTTCCCTCTCTCCCTCCCTCCCTTCCTTCCCTCCTTCCTTAATGAAATTGTGACCTTTACAGAAATATGGATGGAGCTAGAGGCCATTATCCTGAGAGAATTAACACAGGAAAAGAAAACCAAATACTGTATGTTCTCACTTATAAGTAAGAGCTAAACAATGAACACACATTAACATATAAACATGGGAAGAGTAGACACTGCAGAGTACTAGAAAGGGGAAAGAGGGAGGGCGTGGACTGAAAAACTACCTATCAGGTACAATGCTCACTAGCTAGGCGACAGGATCCATACTGCAATCCTCAGAATCATGCAATATTTCCGTTTAACAAACCTGTGCTTGTACCTGCTGTATCTGAATTAAATGTTGAAATATTTATACTTTTTTTTAAACTTGAAGCTAGAACTTTGCATTTAGGCAAAGTTCTGTGATTCAATACTAAAGGTTTTACCACCTCAGATCTATTAGTTCTCTTAAGCCAAGATGGTTTCATTAGAGTTGCATACATAAATGGAAAAAGTAGTGTTTGGAGCCAAGTTTACAGATATATACTGAAGAGTAACACATATATTTTTATTTTATTAGTGTTGTTGAGTATTACATATTTAGTGAAGTTATTTGAAAGGGTGAAAATGCCACTTGATTGACGTGCTTTGCATTGTTTAATCTGAGATTGATACACTCATTTGGTCTTACAAAGGCACTGATTTGTCTTATTGATGGTATAGCCTATTCAGTATTATATATGTCATATATGATACAGAATGCCTACTATACTTTTGCTTTTTCCCTTGCTGGAGTCAGTATTTATAGAAGAGCTTTAGGAAAGGGAATAAACTAAATTTCTAGCTTGTAATTTGTCTGTAACAGTCTGTTGGGAAGATGAAAAGTGCATTAAAATTAATTTCTAATGAACAATTAGGGAAAAGATACTTCTAAAACTTACCTTTAAATATAAAACATGTATAACTTTAACTTTCCTAATATGATAGCAATGAAAGAGGAACTTCAATATAATGGGAATGGAATTCCAAAGTATTCTATTACAATATTTTGAATCTTCACATGAGTTTTGTTCTTTAGCAGTTAGAGCCTGAAAATGCTCAGATGTTTTAGAAACAAAGTGAAATGAAACCTAACCTTTATCAGATGGGAATATTATGAAGTTTATAAATATTTATATTCCAGAGGCAATTTAGGAAAAAAGTAGGCAATTAGTAACTTTTTAATGTCTGAATTAATTAGGAGAAAATCCATATTTACTATAGCAACTGCTTTCATCTGAAAATCTCTGACATACCAAGCTCTTATAATAACATCAGTAATTCCCAAATATCATTTTTAATGTCTACATTTGACATTATACACACATCACTGGAAACATATCTTTCAATTGAGTTTTTACATATACATTTTATATACACAAATTTTCAAGTGGCATGCGTAATGTCAAATGTAGACATTAATATATATGTATTTATACATGTATTATATGTATGAATATATACATGACATTAGACATACAAATATATTACATCTAATGTCATAGATATATTTATACATATAGGTATCATACATTTATACATATATTGTTTACATTTATGTACATATATGCATATAAATGTACACATATATTATATACACATATGTATATATATACACACACATAAAATACATACTTTTTTTATTATACTTTATGTTCTAGGGTACATGTGCATAACGTGCAGGTTTGTTACATATGTACACCTGTACATGTTGGTGTGCTGCACCCATCAACTCATCAGCACCCATCAATTCATCATTTATATCAGGTATAACTCCCAATGCAATCCCTCCCCCCTTCCCCCTCCCCATGATAGGCCCCAATGTGTGATGTTCCCCTTCCCGAGTCCAAGTGATCTCATTGTTCAGTTCCCACTTATGAGTGAGAACATGCGGTGTTTGGTTTTCTGTTCTTGTGATAGTTTGCTAAGAATGATGGTTTCCAGTTGCATCCATGTCCCTACAAAGGACGCAAACTCATCCTTTTTTATGGCTGCATAATATTCCATGGTGTATATGTGCCACATTTTCTTAATCCAGTCTGTCACAGATGGACATTTGGGTTGATTCCAAGTCTTTGCTATTGTGAATAGTGCCGCAATAAACATACGTGTTCATGTGTCTTTATAGCAGCATGATTTGTAATCCTTTGGGTATATACCCAGTAATGGGATGGCTGGGTCATATGGTACATCTAGATCTAGATCCCTGAGGAATCGCCATACTATTTTCCATAATGGTTGAACTAGTTTACAATCCCACCAACAGTGTAAAAGTGTTCCTATTTCTCCACATCCTCTCCAGCACCTGTTGTTTCCTGACTTTTGAATGATTGCCATTCTAACTGGTGTGAGATGGTATCTCATTGTGGTTTTGATTTGCGTTTCTCTGATGGCCAGTGATGATGAGCATTTTTTCATGTGTCTGTTGGCTGTATGAATGTCTTCTTTCGAGAAATGTCTGTTCATATCCTTTGCCCACTTTCTGATGGGGTTGTTTGTTTTTTTCTTGTAAATTTGTTTGAGTTTTTGGTAGATTCTGGATATTAGCCCTTTGTCAGATGAGTAGATTCCAAAAATTTTCTCCCATTCTGTAGGTTGCCTGTTCACTCTGATGGTAGTTTCTTTTGCTGTGCAGAAGCTCTTTAGTTTAATTAGATCCCATTTGTCAATTTTGGCTTTTGCTGCCATTGCTTTTGGTGTTTTAGACATGAAGTCCTTACCCATGCCTATGTCCTGAATGGTACTACCTAGGTTTTCTTCTAGGGTTTTTATGGTATTAGGTCTAACATTTAAGTCTCTAAGCCATCTTGAATTAATTTTCGTATAAGGAGTAAGGAAAGGATCCAGTTTCAGTTTTCTACTTATGGCTAGCCAAATTTCCCAGCATCATTTATTAAATAGGGAATCCTTTCCCCGTTTCTTGTTTCTCTCAGGTTTGTCAAAGATCAGATGACTGTAGATGTGCGGTATTATTTCTGAGGACTCTGTTGTGTTCCATTGGTCTATATCTCTGTCTTGGTACCAGTACCATGCTGTTTTGGTTACTGTAGCCTTGTAGTATAGTTTGAAGTCAGGTAGCGTGATGCCTCCAGCTTTGTTCTTTTGACTTAGGATTGTCTTGGCAATGCGGGCTCTTTTTTGGTTCCATATGAACTTTGAAGCCGTTTTTTCCAATTCCGTGAAGAAACTCATTGGTAGCTTGATGGGGATGGCATTGAATCTATAAATAACTTTGGGCAGTATGGCCATTTTCACGATATTGATTCTTCCTATCCATGAGCATGGTATGTTCTTCCATTTGTTAGTGTCCTCTTTTATTTCACTGAGCAGTGGTTTGTAGTTCTCCTTGAAGAGGTCGTTTACATCCCTTGTAAGTTGGATTCCTAGGTATTTTATTCTCCTTGAAGCAATTGTGAATGGAAGTTCATTCCTGATTTGGCTCTGTGCTTGTCTGTTACTGGTGTATAAGAATGCTTGTGATTTTTGCACATTAATTTTGTATCCTGAGACTTTGCTGAAGTTGCTTATCAGCTTAAGGAGATTTTGGGCTGAGACAATGGGGTTTTCTAAATATACAATCATGTCATCTGCAAACAGGGACAATTTGACTTCTTCTTTTCCTAACTGAATACCCTTGATTTCTTTCTCTTGCCTGATTGCCCTAGCCAGAACTTCCAACACTATGTTGAATAGGAGTAGTGAGAGAGGGCATCCCTGTCTTGTGCCAGTTTTCAAAGGGAATTTTTCCAGTTTTTGCCCATTCAGTATGATATTGGCTGTGGGTTTGTCATAAATAGCTCTTATTATTTTGAGGTACGTTCCATCGATACCGAATTTATTGAGCGTTTTTAGCATGAAGGGCTGTTGAATTTTGTCAAAAGCCTTTTCTGCATCTATTGAGATAATCATGTGGTTCTTGTCTTTGGTTCTGTTTATATGCTGGATTACATTTATTGATTTGCGAATGTTGAACCAGCCTTGTATCCCAGGGATGAAGCCCACTTGATCATGGTGGATGAGCTTTTTGATGTGCTGCTGAATCCGGGTTGCCAGTATTTTATTGAGGATTTTTGCATCGATGTTCATCAGGGATATTGGTCTAAAATTGTCTTTTTTTGTTGTGTCTCTGCCAGGCTTTGGTATCAGGATGATGTTGGCCTCATAAAATGAGTTAGGGATGATTCCCTCTTTTTCATTTGATTGGAATAGTTTCAGAAGGAATGGTACCAGCTCCTCTTTGTACCTCTGGTAGAATTCAGCTGTGAATCCATCTGGTCCTGGACTTTTTTGGTTGGTAGGCTATTAATTATTGCCTCAATTTCAGAGCCTGCTATTGGTCTATTCAGGGATTCAACTTCTTCCTGGTTTAGTCTTGGAAGAGTGTAAGTGTCCAGGAAATTATCCATTTCTTCTAGATTTTCTAGTTGATTTGTGTAGAGGTGTTTATAGTATTCTCTGATGGTAGTTTGTATTTCTGTGGGGTCCGTGGTAATATCACCTTTATCATTTTTTATTGCATCTACTTGATTCTTCTCTCTTTTCTTCTTTATTAGTCTTGCTAGTGGTCTGTCAATTTTGTTGATCTTTTCAAAAAACCAACTCCTGGATTCACTGATTTTTTGGAGGGTTTTTTTGTGTCTCTATCTCCTTCAGTTCTGCTCTGATCTTAGTTATTTCTTGCCTTCTGCTAGCTTTTCAATGTGTTTGCTCTTGCTTCTCCAGTTCTTTTAATTGTGATGTTAGAGTGTCAATTTTAGATCTTTCCAGCTTTCTCTTGTGGGCATTTAGTGCTATAAATTTCCCTCTACACACTGCTTTAAATGTGTCCCAGAGATTCTGGTATGTTGCATCTTTGTTCTCATTGGTTTCAAAGAACATCTTTATTTCTGCCTTCATTCCATTATGTACCCAGTAGTCATTCAGGAGCAGGTTGTTCAGTTTCCATGTAGTTGAGCGGTTTTGATTGAGTTTCTTAGTCCTGAGTTCTAGTTTGATTGCACTGTGGTCTGAGAGACAGTTTGTTATAATTTCTGTTCTTTTACATTTGCTAAGGAGTGTTTTACTTCCAATTATGTGGTCAATTTTGGAATAAGTGTGATGTGGTGCTGAGAAGAATGTATATTCTGTTGATTTGGGGTGGAGAGTTCTATAGATATCTATTAGTTCTGCTTGGTGCAGAGATGAGTTCAATTCCTGGATATCCTTGTTAATTTTCTGTCTTGTTGATCTGTCTAATGTTGACAGTGGGGTGTTGAAGTCTCCCATTATTATTGTATGGGAGTCTAAGTCTCTTTGTAAGTCTCTAAGGACTTGCTTTATGAATTTGGGTGCTCCTGTATTGGGTGCATATATATTTAGGATAGTTAGCTCTTCCTGTTGAATTGATCCCTTTACCATTGTGTAATGGCCTTCTTTGTCTCTTTTGATCTTTGATGGTTTAAAGTCTGTTTTGTCAGAGACTAGGATTGCAACCCCTGCTTTTTTTTGTTCTCCATTTGCTTGGTAGATCTTCCTCCATCCCTTTATTTTGAGCCTATGTATGTCTCTGCATGTGAGATGGGTCTCCTGAAGACAGCAGACTGATGGGTCTTGACTCTTTATCCAGTTTGCCAGTCTGTGTCTTTTAATTGGAGCATTTAGTCCATTTACATTTAAGGTTAATATTTGTTATGTGTGAACTTGATCCTGCCATGATGATATTAACTGTTTAGTTTGCTCGTTAGTTGATGCAGTTTCTTCCTAGCCTCGATGGTCTTTACATTTTGGCATGTTTTTACAATGGCTGGTACCGGTTGTTCCTTTCCGTGTTTAGGGCTTCCTTCAGGGTCTCTTGTAAGGCAGGCCTGGTGGTGACAAAATCTCTAAGCATTTGCTTATCTGTAAAGGGTTTTATTTCTCCTTCACTGATGAAACTTAGTTTGGCTGGATATGAAATTCTGGGTTGAAAATTATTTTCTTTAAGAATGTTGAATATTGGCCCCCACTCTCTTCTGGCTTGTAGAGTTCCTGCCGAGAGATCTGCTGTCAGTCTGATGGGCTTCCCTTTGTGGGTAACCCGAACTTTCTCTCTGGCTGCCCTTAAGATTTTTTCCTTCATTTCAACTTTGGTGAATCTGGCAATTATGTGTCTTGGAGTTGCTCTTCTCGAGGAGTATCTTTGTGGTGTTCTCTGTATTTCCTGGATTTGAATGTTGGCCTGCCCTACTAGGTTGGGGAAGTTCTCCTGGATGATATCCTGAAGAGTGTTTTCCAACTTGGTTCCATTTTCCCCCTCACTTTCAGGCTCCCCAATCAGACATAGATTTGGTCGTTTTACATAATCCCACACTTCTTGCAGGCTTTGTTCATTTCTTTTTCTTCTTTTTTCTTTTGGTTTTTCTTCTCGCTTCATTTCATTGATTTGATCCTCAATCGCTGATACTCTTTCCTCTAGTTGATCAAGTCGGTTACTGAAGCTTGTGGATTTGTCACGTATTTCTCGTGTCACGGTTTTCATCTCTGTCATTTCATTTATGACCTTCTCTGCATTAATTATTCTAGCTATCAATTCTTCCACTCTTTTTTCAAGATTTTTAGTTTTTTTGTGCTGGGTACGTAATTCCTCCTTTAGCTCTGAGAAGTTTGAGGGACTGAAGCCTTCTTCTCTCATTTCGTCAAAGTCATTCTCTGACCAGCTTTGATCCGTTGCTGGCGATGAGCTGCGCTCCTTTGCAGAGGGAGATGCGCTCTTATTTTTTGAATTTCCAGCTTTTCTGCCCTGCTTCTTCCCCATCTTCGTGGTTTTATCTGCCTCTGGTCTTTGATGATGGTGACATACTGATGGGGTTTTGGTATAGGTGTTCTTCCTGTTTGATAGTTTTCCTTCTAATAGTCAGGACCTTCAGCTGTAGGTCTGTTGGAGATTGCTTGAGGTCCACTCCAGACCCTGTTTGCCTGGGTATCAGCAGCAGAGGTTGCAGAAGATAGAATATTGCTGAACAGTGAGTGTACCTGTCTGATTCTTACTTTGGAAGCTTCCTCTCAGGGGTGTACTCCACCCTGTGAGGTGTGGGGTGTCAGACTGCCCCTAGTGGGGGATGTCTCCCAGTTAGGCTACTCAGGGGTCAGGGACCCACTTGAGCAGG
>NC_045441.1:135861111-136002789 GCF_002776525.5 Piliocolobus tephrosceles | reverse complement strand
GTGTGGGACCCTCCCGGCCAGGTGTGGGGTATATTCTCCTGGTGTGCCCGTTTGCTTACAGCGCAGTATTGGGGTGGGAGTTACCCGATTTTCCAGGTGTTGTGTGTCTCCCAGTTAGGCTACTCAGGGGTCAGGGACCCACTTGAGCAGGCAGTCTGTCCCTTCTCAGATCTCAACCTCTGTGTTAGGAGATCCACTGCTCTCTTCAAAGCTGTCAGACAGAGTTGTTCGGGTCTGCACAGGCCTCTGCTGCTTCCCCTGTTGCATTTTTTAAAAGATATTTGAAATACAACTTTATTCTGATTCTAAATGAAAAGGAGTGGCAATGGCAGTAACAAGATCTCACCCCTGAATTCAGTAATGTGATTGCAGTAGTCTTGCATTTGAAACTCAAGAAGGAATCAACTGCATTCCAAAACAGCTCAATATGCAGGTCCAAACAATGAAGGTATTTTTCAAACTTCCACATTCACTCCGAAGCCCATTCATCTCCCTCAGCATCCCACAGATGAAGCACATGTCCCACTTAGCTATATAATAATGAGGTGGCCCACACACTGCACTGCTGACATCACAGGACAGCTGCATATAAAACTAGACTTCTGATGCTGGTCTACAGCTTCAGTCTCACAGGTCATCATCATCCTCATCTGAGAGAGCAGAGAAGTTGTCTGAGCAACCTCTAAGTCATGCTCATACTGCTCTGTCAAAGCTGGGTCCATGACAACCTCCAGTGAGGCAGGGACAGGCATGGCAACAAACTCCAAGTTAGGGTCTCCAATGAGCTTCCTAGGAAGCCAGAGGAAGGACTTTTCAAAGTTGTAGTTACTTTCGGCAGAAATGTCTTAGTACTGAAGATTCTTCTCTCAGTAGAAACAGTCAGTGTTATAATAGCTTCTTGTCAAGAAATTTACAGTGATTATAAATGTTAGAGAAAAATCAACTCCATTACCAAAATTGACCAGTTAATATTAAAGAGAGCATCTTTCTGGGAATCCTGGCAAAGAACATGAAGATCCATGCATGTGAGAGCATAATAGATATAGGAATAACAAAAATCAATGATATTAACCATTCATGTAGATGTCAAAGCTGTATGGATGAGCACAGTTGAGAAAGGAAAATGTCAGGTTCCATCTGACTTTTGCCAGGGTTGGTCAGAGGAAAAGATATTTAAAAAACGAAGCAGCCTTATGGTGATGGGGTAATTCTAGATATAATGAAACTACTACTGTGTTTGTTTAAAAACTGGGCAAACAATTTTACTTTCAGATTTTGTTTTATTTTATTATCTCAACATTTTTTTATATCCATAGGTTTTTGGGGAACAGTTGGTATTTGGTTACATGAGTAAGTTCTTTAGTGGTGATTTGTGAGATTTTGGTGCATGCATCACCCGAGCAGTATACACTGAACCCAATTTGTAGTCTTTGATCCCTCAACCCCCTCCCATCCTTCCTCCGGAGTCCCCAGAGTCCATTGTATCATTCTTATGCCCTTGTATCCTCATAACTTAGCTCCAAATTATGCATGAGAACATATGATGTTTGGTTTTCCATTCCTTATATACTTCACTTAGAATAATAGTCTCCAGTTCCATCCAGATTGCTGTGAACGTCATTAATTCATTCCTTTTCACGGTTGAGTGTATATTCCATTCCATTCTATCTATCTATCCCATAATTTCTTTACACACTCCTTGATTGATGGTCATTTGGGCTAGTTCCATATTTTTGCAATTGCAAATCTTGTTGCTATAAACCTGTGTGTCCAAGTATCTTTTTCATGTGATAACTTCTTTTCCTCCGGGTAGATACCCAATAGTAGGACTGCTGGATCAAAGGGTAGTTCTACTTTTAGTTCTTTAAGGAATCTCCACGTTTTCCACAGTGGTTGTACTAGTTTACAGTCCCACCAGCAGTGTAGAAGTGTTTCCTTTTCACCACATCCATGCCAACATCTCTTATTTTTGAATTTTTTAAACAGCATGGTACTCATATAAAAATAGGCATATGGACCAGTGGAACAAAACAGAGAACTCAGAAATAAACCCAAATACTTAAAGACAACTATCTTCAACAAAGCAAACAAAAATATCAAGTTGGGAAAGGACATCTTATTCAACAAATGGTGCTGGATAATTGGCAAGCCACATCTAGAAGAATTAAACTGAATCCTCATTTCTCACCTCACACAAAAATTGACTCAAGATGAATCAAGGACTTAAATCTAAAACCTGAAACTATAAAAATTCTAGAAGATAACATCAGAAAAACCCTTCTAGACTTTGGCTCAGGCAAAGACTTCATGGCCAAGAACCCAAAAGCAAATGCAACAACAAAAACAAAGATAAATAGGTGGGAATTAACTGTGCAGCAAAAGGAACAGTCAGCAGAGTAAACAGACAATTCGCAAACTGGGAGAAAATCTTCACAATCTATACATCTGAGAAAAGACTAATATCCAGACTCTACAAGGAACTCAAACAAATTAGCAAGAAAAAAAAAAAAAACAACAATCCCATCAAAAAATAGAATAAGGACATGAATAGACAATTCTCAAAAGAAAATATGCAAATGGCCAACAAATACGTGAAAAAATGCTCAACATCACTAATGCTCAGGGAAGTGCAAATCAAAACCACGTGCAATACCACCTTACTCCTGCAAGAATGGCCATAAAGAAAAACATCAAAAAATACTATTGGATTTTAAATTCCACAGTTTTGATAGAAGGATGCTGGACTTAACCAGTACTTCTTAAATAGCAATCTATATCAGGATCTCTTGATCAAGCTTTCAAATAATATGTAGATTGAGAGTCCAACTCAGTAAATTTCCTTGGACTCGCTAAGTCAAGTAATTGTCTTGTAAGATTCACTCATTCTTTGACAAGTGTTTCAGGTAATGCGATTAAGTCTATAAAGAAATTATTTTTCCCATCAAAAGAAATGAAAACGATTTCTAAAACATCAAATTTTCTTCTCAAGCACTGGGTCTTACTTAAAATCTTTAAAGTAGCAGAAGGGATCCAGCCTGGAGCGCTAAACAGAACAAAAATCATGGAGGGGACAATGGTAGCCAGTTTATGTGGTCTCCCCTCAATTTAAAAAGTGCACATTTGGCATCTGCAACAAGGGGAAGGGAAGAAAGTTTAAACTGAGAAAAACTAACCTCTTAATCCCTCTTGACTTCCACAGTCTAATATTTAAAATGAAGAGTGTTACCTAAGCAACCTTAAATGTCACCTACAATTCTAAAAATCCATGAGACCTAAATATTGCATTAATTTAAATATATTCCTCTTTACGTTAACTGTCTCTTATGGTTCACAGTGTACTCCATAAATATGTACAATTGTTATGTGTCAATTAAAAATAAAACATAAAAAGAATAAAGGTAATAATTATTTTAGTACTTTTTAAAAACTAAAAGCACATTTGAATGGGAACCATGTGCTTTCTATGAGTCTTTTCGAGTCCTGCTTGGTGCAGAGCCTAACTACCTGGCTTATGCGTTGTAAGACAAGTCACCATTTACCTGGAGGCAGCTGCAGGCACGATGTCTCACAATGAATAAGCAGCTCTATTGGGTCTGCTTTATAAACTCAGTCCTATTAAATAAAGTCAACTGTCACACCTGGCTTTCAAAATAAAAGAAATAGTTACAAACAGTTCTCTTTGTTTCTTAACTTACCAAAATAGGAAAACAAAATAAAGTTCTTTCAATTATGTTTTACTTTTTCCACATGAGTATGCCAGGATCACTTGAGAATAAAGTCTTCCATTTATCTGTGGAACAGTTCAGGCATAAACACCCGTCAAGTAAGCCTCTGCTACCAAAAAAGTCAGTATGTAGCTCTCTAGTTGTGGAGGGATTTATGGTAGAACAGATTTTCATTTTCTCCTTGAATTTTGCTTTATCTTGAGTTTTAGAATGAATCTCATTTTTTTGTAAATTCAATCTTTTACAATTGAATGTCTGATGCTGGGAAAAACTAAGATAATTTTTGTTCAAAAATAGAAAATGTAGAAAATGGGAAAAGGGGGTGTAAGCCATCTACTCTCTTCTGCCATTTGAGATGTCCGATTTACAAATCCCAGAGGCTCATGAATTTCATTGGTATAGTACATACTTATTTATAGAAATTTCTTCACACCTAACTTGTGAGCTCTCTTCTAGATACCATAGAGGATGTCATACATTGCCTGACTTAGAGAAAGTTAAATTTTAATTGGAATAATAAGATAGCCATATAAAAATTGCATGGCAAGATAAGACCTAAAGAATTTTGTCAGAAAAATAAAGAGGATTTCCTAAGATTGTAGTTGTTCCCTAACCATAGGAGGTAGGAGATTAAAGAACCATTTAGAAGGAGAAATTGAGTAAGGAACTCGAAGAAAAGAATAATAAAACTCATTAACGTAGTTCGAAATATTTTAAATTCACGGAAACAATATAAAAACACTAAAAAGATATGTTACATATTTTAAGTTACTAGTAATTGGTGCTGTGTTATTTATTCCTATTTAATAGACTGGTTTCCAATTTTTCAGACCATTTAAGGAGGTAACAGTTAAGATATTGTTGTTGTTCTTCTTCTTTATTTTTTTATTTTTTTTGTTATACTTTATGTTCTAGGGTACACAGAGCCTAGCCATCCATCCCTTTCTGAGTTTTATGACATGAGACTCACCGTCCTCTCCCTTCTGCTTCTTGCCACCATCAACTACATTGAAACTCTCTTTAACTTTCCCGGTTCTTGCAGATATAACAGCCTAGGGTGTGATGCTTCTACAGTCTGAGTTTCATTTCCCTGGCTTTCCTTTACCTTTTCCTAGTTTTCATGACAAAAGCTTACACTTGTGAGATATGGCCTAGGGCACTGCAAGTTTATCATCGCCATGAGAAGAGCACTGCTGGAGAAGCCACCAGTCCCAGGAGGAAGTGCACATGGAGCAGATGTGAACACAACCCCAGGCGATGTGAAAACCCATGAGCGAGAAGCAAGGCTCCATTGCTAGAAGTCACTGTGCCTGTGTAACATGATTGCTGAGACACATTATTAATATATATACTTCAGTAAGAGAGTGGGTGGCTCTTCTTTTCCTAAGTGTCACGCATGTTTTTATGCTTACTTAGTTCAGCTGACATACGTTAGCCAGAATTACCGATGCTTATGCTTCTAGATGTGCTGAAACTGAGTAATGCTTTGAGGGTGCTGGTTAACTATTACAACAGCTCCCAAACCTAACATGCCATCCAACCTAAATGCTGTGGTTTGATTTCTGGGTGGGAACAAAGAAAATAAAGCGGACAGTAAATGCTGTGTAAAAGGACTATTATAAGCAAATATTTTCAGCATAATTAGATCCCCAGAAGACATTTTCAGTTTTGAAGTTAATACCTGTCTACACCCAAGTGCAACACAGAGAGAGGAATGCTGAATTGCCTTTGCCATTAATGGTGGATTGACTAATCATTAACAGATCAGAGGCAAGAACAACTATTAGCTTATGAAAACTGTTTTTTCGTTGTTTCTTTTGTACTGTACAGTATGATTCATAATAATAGTTAAAAGACAAATTGCTATTTTTCTTTTACTAAATGTGCTCTGCAGACAATCTTAAGATTAAATTTTAGGCAGTGATATATGGAGTCACACAAACGCTAACCTAAATAAGAATACTGATGGACCATTCAGTAGACCATCTCTAAATGGGGGTTCCCACATGCCCCAGAGTAGAATATTGATTAATCTTTAGTACAGAGAGATAGAATATCTGTGAGTATGCAAAAAGCAAGTTGAGGGGTTGCCAAGGATGCCTTTTACCTTAAGGGAACAGGACACTGGGTATGGTTTGTGTTGTTGATCTCTTTAAGAGTAAAGATTCCATTCATAGTATATGCCCTGGTGGCATATAAGGGCAATATGCAATTTCAAGGCCTTGAAGAAGCATTATGATAAAATATGCACCCTTCCTGTGCTCTCCTTTTGTTCTGGAGCAGAAAGGAGGTCAGAGCAGATTGGTCACAAAAATGGAAACAGCATTAGAGTTCCTGCTGATGAGAAAGGAATGAATACTCATCATATAAACTTGTAAGATTCTGCTGGGATAAAATCTGTACCATCCTAGGTAAGAAAGGATCTGCTAGAACGGGCAGATTCACAGGAAAAGATTTCAAGTTTGAGCGAAGCAAAAGTAACCTCTTCAAACTGTGAACAGAGGCTCTAGTAAAGAGGTTAGCAAATACTTCAGTGAAGATGCCCGTGTATACTATGAGAGAGAATACCGAATCGTGAGTCAGCTCTTTTAAGCTGGAATCAAAACAACTTGTGCCAAGACACTCAGCAAAATCCTTCTGAGGGAAAACCACTGGGTGGATCCCCAAATACATTCAACATATTGGTGTTGAGTTCCTGCTGACTGCCAGCCGCTATACTTGGCTCCAAGTATATAGTTGTAAATAGATACATATTCCTTAATTACATATAATATATATATGTAATAATATGTAATAAATATATATATTAATATACACATATGTGCTCAAAAGATAGGCAAAGTGAACAACAGCACCCAGGATATAAAACACGCTCACAAGATGAGGCTCACTTATCCTTATCCCACATTCTCCAAATTATGCTTATTGCAAATCTGAGTAGGGCTATCCAACTGGTACTTCACATATTGCATGTCTTAAGCAGAATTCATCATCCACATATAGGTTTCTTTTTCTATAGTTTATATCTCTAATATTATCATCAACATCACTTACCAAGTAACCCAAGTCTTAAACTAGGGAGTCCTCATTATCTCCACTTTACCTGCTCACCCACCCCTTGCAATTGGTCACTATGTTCTTTCACACCTACCTGTTCGCTGTCTCTTGAATGCCCCTTTCTGGCCATTTCTACTGTTACAGCTAAAAATCTATGTTATTTGCAAAATATTTCAATAGTTTTCCAGTACTTTTAGGATTTAATCCAAATTTATTTAGTAAGCAAGCAAAAATCTTTTTTTTTTTTTTTTTTTTTTTGAGACGGAATCTCGGTCTGTAGCCTGGGCTGGAGTACAGTGGCCGGATCTCAGCTCACTGCAAGCTCCGCCTCCCGGGTTTACGCCATTCTCCTGCCTCAGCCTCCTGAGTAGCTGGGACTACAGGTGCTAGTTTTTTGTATTTTTTAGTAGAGACGGGGTTTCACCGTGTTAGCCAGGATGGTCTGGATCTCCTGACCTCATGATCCGCCCGTCTCGGCCTCCCAAAGTGCTGGGATTACAGGCTTGAGCCACCGCGCCCGGCCAGCAAGCAAAAATCTTTAGGATCAGTCTCTCTAGTTACTCAGCAGATTCATTGCTTCTTTCTTCTTCTCTTAGGCTTCTGAGTATGAAATGATCTCTGTGTATTTGAGCATTCTGTCCCCATTAATGGCATTACTTTGCCTCTTTGATTCCTTTATGCTTCCACATATTTTAGCTTAAACATTAAGTCCTCAACAACAACAACAAAAATAAGTAAACAATCTCCCCTTTAAGATTCAGTTGCCTCTAAATGCATACATATGCAGACAGTACTTAACACATCATATTGCAATTTTACATCTTGTTTATTAAATGCTGAACTTTATTAGGTTTGAAATCTCTAAATTCCTATAATGGGCATATTGTCTGCAATAAAGCTGCTAGTGTTTAATAAACATATGCTTAATTAACAAAATGAGGGGGTTGTAATTAAAATAAACCTCTAATAATAAAAAATAAAATACTGACAGTGACAAAGGCACCCAGCAATCTGGTTTATAATCTGGATAAAACTTCTGCAATTACAAACTCCCAGCAACATTATTATCCTCTGAGCAAGAGGTTAACTGGGGCATTTTATTCCACATTTTCATAATTTGATTAACAAATTTGGTTCCTAAGAACATGAACATAAATGAAACAAATGGCCTGGATATAATAATTGATAAGCATCCAGTAACATCATGTATGGTTCTGTATATTGAATATTTATTTTTATATCAACTGAAACTATCCTGGAAACACTTCCCAGTTTTATGATAGTATTTAAGAAAACAGCTATCTCGCTTTGCAATTGCTTGTGATATTGACAAACCAATTTGTCAGTCACAGTGGTTCAGTGGCTGCATAGTTAAAAATAATGTTAAACTTATCCAAGCAAACCTTCTATGTTTCTAGATTCTTACTAATTATATTTTCTCAACCAGGTAACCAAAACCATTGGATAATTTATGTCACTCCTGTTTTGCAGCTTTTGTACCAAAAAAACTTTGATTAATATCATATAAAGAAGTATGATTCATAGAGAGATAATAGATATACCAATTTCTTTATTAAGGTTTCTGCACTTTATATGAATATTTATCTGTTTCAGAGGCAGTGATATGCCCTCCTCACATGTTGTGAGTTGTGAGGCGTGACCATAGTGTTAGATGACTCAAAATGATGACAGTCTATTTGATACACCATTAATTGGAATTTATTTGTATACCTGGGTAAGTCATATTACATAAGAGAATTCATAAGTGTGGAAAAATTATTTGTAGACCATGTACTGATTCTGGCCTTCAGAAAATATGGTTGACTAAAGCGAGATGAGCATAGTTTACCTTGTTCTGCATATTTAAAATATTAATATGAAGACCGATACACTTAATCTGTATTTAAAAATGAACAGAGTTGGTTATGTGTTTTTAAAAGTTATTTCTTAAAAGATTGCATCCAAATCAAACAATATCTGGACATCAAAGATAAATAGGTATATCTGACTTTCTAAATACTTGATTCACCTAATTTTATGTTAGTTCAACTCTAATCTCAGGTGTAGATATGTTAATAATGCATATATCTTTTAAAAATTAGAAACATAAAGGTTAAAGAATGCCAGAATAATCGTATTTCTGAAATGCAGATTTGATCATATGATTCTCTTACCCATATACTTCTAATAGCTCCCCATAGAATAAAATCTGAATCCCCTAAAAGACACACACGACTTCCAAATTTGAATTCATGTAAGCCCTTCTGGTCTTTTCCTTATGGCCCACATGCTCCAGAAACCTGTAAAGTTGCCCGAAGATGTTGTGCAGTTTCATACCTCGTCCATGCGGTTCCCTTTGCCTGTTTAGACTGACTCATTCTCTTGCCCAAATCAGGAATCCTGACCTTTCCTTTACGTCTCGGATCAAATGTTACTTCCTCTCTCAAACAGCCACCGAATCCTCAGGGAAGCAAGTTACTCTTTCCTTTATACATAAAACAACTTTTATACATCATTTTTATGGATTTTATTACACTGTATTGTAATTTTTTGTTTGAGATCTGTTTTCTCCTTTAGAGAATAAACTCTTTCTGCTCAGGGAGGCTGTTTTATTCCTCTCTTTATCTTCTAAGTGCATGGCTTGGTGCACGGCCTCTAGTAGTTGCCCAACAAGAACATAATTCATTCTGGCACATACAGGAAGGGAAAATGATAAAGACAGAAAACTCCACCATTCAGCTTTTGCTTTGGATTTAGGCATTTCCAGTGCCTTACGATATTGAAGAAAAATCACTCTGAGACACAAACACCTACATTTATTTTTCAGATGTGCTAATGCTTGCATTAAACCATCACTTGATGTCCCATCTTATTTGCAACTAATGAATAGGTTAATTGTGTTGAATCTCAGGTCAGCTGAATAAGATGTGATTTAACTTAGCAGTGTGAAAAAAGTAGTTGCTTTTCATAAATACAGTCAGTATGTGTTCCTGTTGTGCCTGTAATCCATGGTGCAGAGTAAAGCCACTGAAGAACTATTATCATAAATAGTATTATTAGGAATGAACTGAACTTACTTTTTTTCAGCTGTCATTCAAAATGGCTTTATAAAAACATTAAAGGTGTTTTTTAAGCTTGGTGGACACTTACTCCATTAGCAGATCATGTAGTTATTATTAGATATTTCCATATGAATGTTTTCAAGAGGTCCACGAAATTTTAATTTACTTGAAAACCTAAAATGCACAGTTATTTGTTTTGACATGTTTAATCACTTTTCCATTTTAAACTAAAGATAAGAAGTCACTGGGGAAACAGGGAAACATAAGACAATGTCAGTGTGAACACAAAGAAATGAGAGGTTTGAAATGAAACTTCACCTTATTAAATTGTCATTTAGCTGAGTGTTTTTATGACTTCTTTAGAACATGAAAAGCATATAAATTGTTTTTGTTATTGCTGATTTAATGTGAAATTATTAAATCCCTTAAAAATCAATATGATATTCCAGTATGTCCTACTAATTGAATTAATGATAATAAAAACATCAATAAGAATATAAACATTTGAATTAAGTTTAATAATTTATTATATCATTTCTGATAAATATGGCACATCGGAATCTGGGTGGAATAAAAACCACATGAAACTTATTCATACTCCTTATTCATTTGTTCATCCATCCAGCCAAGTGCATTAAGCACATATATCTGTGCCAGGCACTGGGCTAGGATCCTGAAAAACAATGACAAACGAGGGATATGGAAGCCTAATTCCAAAAAAGTTTACATTAGTGCTAGAGATAAACAAGAAACAAACAAAAAAATACAATACCATTGCACACTATTAAAATAGGTGTTAAAGGAAATGAGCAGAGTTCAATAATGGAAATAAAGGTGAGCGTTGACTACAGAAGAGTGTCTTTGAGGAAGTGCCTCAACCCTGGTGAATGAAAAGAAACTTGACAACTGTTCTGAAAAAGCATATTTATGGGCAGGCACTGGCCTTTGCAAAAACAGTTATATCTGTTTCCATTCAGGCTATCTTCTTTGCCTCTCTTTTCGGTAGCTTCTTCCTCCTGATCACTTCTCACACAACATTCACATCAAAATTGGCTCTCGGGGAAGAAGATGTGGAATTTCTTTCAGAAATATTTGCATTTCAACAGAGGTCAATACCCCATTCTCACCATGGAAAGAAATAGTGCTCTAATGTGAATGTTTCTGGCATCATGCATTCAGTACATTTTGGGGACCTGGAGGGTGTCATGGAGCACCTTCCTTGGTTACCAAGAAATATATGCCAATGAGGCAACAGTTGAAGGTCACTCCTGTTGAGTTTCTTGAAAATATTCTGTTTTCTTGGGCTATGGCCAGGGCATCAAAAAGTCATGCCTGGAGACAAATGGAGAGTGAAGCCAGGTGGGTTTAGGCTTTCTGATCTTTCTGGAATTTTAATGAAGCAGAAGTGTGGATATGGGGGTAAAACAGCACAAGTATTTTCTTGTCTTGTGATTCTCTATATAGGGCACCAGGGTTGTGTGAGATCAAAGGTGACATATGCTTATAACCATACTAGTGTGAAGGTGAAAATAACCATCTCCTCTAGGAAGATGCCATAATTACTTTCATTTTTGGTACAGAATATGATGAGGACACACCCATGGTCAGTCCAGTTATTAAAGCTCAAGGTTGAGGAAGAACTGTACAGGTCATCTGTCCCAAAAACAAAAATCTTCTCTACCATATCCCTGACACATCCTTGTATTGCGCCTCCTAAAAGAGCTGTACCTTTTCTCAATGCCTCTCAAAATTCTTTGAAGACTCAGATGAGATGACATCAATGACAGCACGTTGAAGGGTTTAAAGCACACTGTGTGCATACACCGAGTTTATGCAATGCAGCAAAAGCAAGAAAAGTCAGGTGAGAATTCCCAAGAGAAGAGCAAAGACCATTTTAATATATTTGACAATTTTGCATTGATTTTCCTCTGGCAAACAAAGGAAAGCCTTTGTGAGGTTTATTTAAATGTCAGAATAAGAACAAAGCATATATTTCTGTGTTTATTCAATACATTCCCCACATATACCATAGGTGCTGAATTCACACAAATGATCCTAAAATATGTTTTGGGTTCATCAATTTGTGTCATACCAAAACTGGCAATTCAACAGAGTTTTAACCTATCAATGGACCAAACACATGTATGACACTTTTAGTCGAATGACAAACCATCGTCTCTCAGTGCATCACATCTCCTCTATTTTGGTTTATGATGCTGGGTATGAGGCTCTGAAATTTACATTACTCCTTTACCAGCCGGCTCTTCATTAGACTCTATGATACAAGTACTGGAGGAAGACTGTAAGGCATGAGGAAAAAGTAGGGACTTGTTCCTGTTGCATTTCCTATTCTTTCCAGTGTTGCCACAAAAAAATGGTCCTTTAATCCTTGCACCTACTAAATGGTACCAGTAGCATTTGGTGACCATTTCCGGATTTTTTCCCACACTCCAAGATATATTAGCACACATGGCAGGCTCCTGTACTCAGAGGTCTGATCTAAGTTCCTCAGCATCCCTCTTCCAATCTCTTAGGGTATCAGCACAAGCTGGGCAACATTGCCTTGACAGTGGCACCTTTCCCCACTAATGCATGTACTACTACTACACAGGCTTAGTTTTACATAGTACATACTATGTACTATCACCCACACAAAATGTAGAATACACTAATATAAGCATTAACATGTTATTCATGTTAAAATATACGTTATATATTATGCTTAATTGTGTACAATATTGTCTCTATGAATATTCTTTACCAAAAGCTGTTCTTCCATTTCTATAGAGCATTAAATCTTTAATTGTAAACAGTGCATTCTATTAATTACATCCCTGCCAACATTCATATCAGTTATGCAGAAGTCTGGGTACCAGTTCTCCAGGACGCCTCCTCCAAATGTTTATGTTCTAAAAGTTCAAACTCTTCCCCTTTGTTCCTTCAGTAACTACGCTACCTGCTGTCTTAGTTTATTAGCGCTACTATAACAAAATAGCGTACAGGGGGTGGCTTATAAACAACAGATGCTTATTTCTCACAGTTAGGAAGGCTGGGAAGTCCCAGATCAAGGCACTGGTAGGTTCAGTGTCTGGTGAGGGACCACTTCTTCGTGGATGCCTGTCTTCTCTCTGTGTCCTCACATGGCAGAAGGCTCAAAGGATCTCTCTGAGGTCTCTTTTATAAGGGCACTAACATCACTCATGAGGGCTTTGCCCTCCATACCTAATCACCTTGCAAAGTCTTCATCTCCAAATACTCTCACCTTGGCGGTTAGGATTTCAACATGACTTTTGGCAGGGAGGGGGAGTGGTGGGGAGAAACATTCAGACCTTCGCAGCTGTGGTGCTCCAGTGTTCCTATTGAGCCTTTTTAGTCACCCGATGTCTTTTTAGCCGTTTCTCTCTCTATTAAAATAACTGGGTGGTTTCCACTTTCCTGACTGGCCCGTGACTAATTACAACAATATATAATGAATCCAAGACATAATCTAACTATACGTTTTTCTTTCCTTTTTTTTTTTTTTTTTTTTTTTTGAGACAGAGTCTCACTCTGTCACCCAGGCTGGAGTGCAGTGGCCCGATCTCAGCTCACTGCAAGCTCCGCCTCCCGGGTTCCCGCCATTCTCCTGCCTCAGCCTCCCGAGTAGCTGGGACTACAGGCGCCCGCCACCTCGCCCGGCTAGTTTTCTGTATTTTCAGTAGAGACGGGGTTTCACCGTGTTAGCCAGGATGGTCTCGATCTCTCGACCTCATGAACTGCCCGCCTCAGCCTCCCAAAGTGCTGGGATTACAGGCCTGAGCCACCACGCCCGGCCTCTTTATTTTTTTCTATCAGAAACCGTATCAGAGAAATATTTACCTACACTTCAAGTATTTTAAACATTCAATGATTAGTAGTTTGAAACCTTCTTGGAGACAAGGATAATTTTAGAAGTTGCTGGTTTCAGTTCAATATCTTTTAGGGGGTGGCAGTTGCAAACAGAACTCTCCATTTTGGTGTGCTATGTGCATTTTGTTTCAATTTGTGAGAAGTGGTAATGAGAGCTGCCATGCCTGGCCTGAGAAATGGGACAGACCATCATTTCTTAGAGACTAGAATGCACTAAAATTAATACATAAAATAGAAGATGACTTAAAAGTCAGCAAATATTATCTATCAGTGTGTACAATTGCTTATGATAAATAAGTAAATTCAAAATGTTTTTAAATTTGAGGTAAAAATCCATACTTCCTTTAAACAGTACTCAATTCAGAAAAGATTAAAAGTACTCATAATTTTGTATAACCTATTGGATCATTCCATTGTCAAACATACACTGTCTTTAACTGAAAAAAAAAAAAAAAAAAAAAAAAAACCCTAAATTTCCCATCCTGCTACTCATTTCTTTTACGCCCGATATCTCACACGAAATGGTTATACTCTCTAATTCCTCTGATCTTGCTTATTCTCGTTTTCAATTAAAACCACTTTATCTGGGTTTCACCTTTACCACTCCATAGAAACTGTTTTATCTTATCAATGTCATTATGAATGTTATTACATCTAGTGGATTTTTTTTTTTTTTTTGGCATCTTAGTAGTATCAGATCGTCTCCTTGATGTAATTTCTTTACCTCCTGACACTGTATTTTCTTAGAAGAGCAATCCTTGGCTCTTCTTCTCCTACACAGCATATCCAGTCCATCAGGGAATTGCCTTCAACTTATACTTCGAATCCAACCGCTTCTTGACACTTAAACTCTTCTTCTACTACACACAATCAGCTCTCAACTGGATTTAGCAACTCTGTTTCTATTCCTGAATTCAAAAATCTACCTTTTAACACAGAGTCAGAATGACCTTTTACAAAGTGAAACAGATTATATCACTTCTATGCTCAAAACTTTAGTTGCTTCCAGTTTCACAAAGAGTGAAAGTCAGCGTTTTCAAGGTGGATTTTCGTGTGCTCAGGCTTCCACGCACTGTTCACTGCATTATGTTTCTTCTGTTACTACTCTCTCATGGTTCACTTTCTTTTCAGGAAACATTTACCCTTTGCTGTGCTTCAAACACTTCAGGTGGGCTCCTACCCTTGGGCCTTAGCTTTGGCTTTCTCTCTGCCTGGAATGTTTTTCCCCCAGATATCCACTTAGCTAACTCCCTCATCTGTTTGAAATGGGTTTATCATCTTTGTTATAAGGTTTATGCTGATATGTTTTGCACTATTTAGGGTCCTCCCCATCTACACTCCAAATCTCTCTTATTGGATTCCTTTCTTTTCCATGGTATTTTCACTTGTCATCTTCTAATATTCTATATCATTTCTATATACTTTATTTATATATTACAATTGTAAGCTATGTTTGTCTACTTCTACAACAGTTTAAGCTCTCTGTAGTTCAGAAAGCTTTTTGTTCCTCAGTTTATATTACATGCCCAGAACATAGTAGGCTTAACATAGAGAAATATTTAGTAAATATTTGTTATATGAGTGTAGAAACTTATGTCACCACTCAGTCTCCACGAAAAGTCTCTGCTTCCCTCAAATGATGTCCCTTTTTTTTAATGGAGGAGACAGTAGCGTACCTGTCTTTATGATTTTCTTCCTAAATGCCTTTCCTTCCTTACCCAGCTGAATTGTAAAAGTACTCCAGAGCTCTACTCTGATTCCCACTGATCTCCTTGTTCTCAATTTGTAAAGCCAGCATGGACCAATGGAAAAAGCCCAGGAATGAACATCAGACTTACTATGCTTTGGGTCATGTCAGTGCATAGCCATATAATCCTGGGCTGGTATCAACATCTGATCCTCAATTTTCCCATTTTAAATAATACAGTGAATATTCTGATCTGTAAGATTTCTTTTGATTCTAATTTTTTATGACTTTAAGCATAATTTAAACACAATGTTTAAAGTATATATTTGTCTAATAAGAAGGCGTTCTAAACTGGTTGTTTTACCATCAAATCTAATAACGTTTTAAAACACATATGATAAGCTAAATGTTCATTTAATCAGTTATCTCCTCAACTATACCGTAAACATATGACTTGAGGTTTTGATTATTGTCCTTTTCGTTTTCATACTACCAAGATGAGTACCAATAACATAATAACAACAAAAAGTCTAATACCTGTAAGAGCCAGTTACCCTCCTAAATCATTTCACACTTAATTCTTACAGCTAGCCTAGGAATTCAGATACTATTTTTATCCTCATTATACCATTTTACAAAGGAAAAGCCTGTGGCGCACAGAGATTAAGTATAGTTGGTAGGCATTTAGATAGATTTGAACTCAGGCAATCATGTTCTAGAGTCTATGTAATTAACCACCACAACCTACTGCTCTTAATTTATTACTCAATATATTTTAATTATTCAGGCAAGCAGAAGGCAGAGAACGGAACCAATGAATCGTTAGGTGCTTTTCTGATGATAACATTTTTGAATATGACTAGATAATTATGGAGTTTCCAGAAACATATTTAATCCCCTATGTACATAAGTCATTGTCTTTGCTATAAATTGCTTAGGCTGGGTATTGGCTATGTCAGCATTGCTGTAATTACCAAATTCAAAACACACATACCATTTACCGCTGGTAAAGTACAAGACAGCACATTTTTTCTATAACTAGATCAGGGAAAATGAATTTGGATGCAAAAGTACATTCAATCTTAGCAATTAACAAGGAAGGCTTCCCAAAGATAATTCCATTCCCACATTAGTGCATGAAAGCCAAAGATAGACCCAGCTGCTCTTCCCAGCTCTGGGCTGTGGTTGCAACTGTTGGGGAGCAGTGAAAACATATTGGAGTGACAGATTAAAAAAAAAACCCTAAAAAGAACTATCCTTTTTTGGACTTGCAAACAAAACTGGCTGCGAAATACATGTTAAATAAAAATTATGTTTTATGTGTACAATGTTTTTTTTTTTTTTTTTTTTAGTTTTGGCTTTACCCTTTAGAAAAAGCTTTCCATAAAATTATTGGCAAAGAAACAAAACAATTATGTTTACATAGGTGAAAGTGAAGAATGGAAATACTAAACTTAAGGCCATTAAATTAGACTTTTGCCTGAATGGCCCAAAGAAGATGTGAACATTTGCATTGTCATCTTTAAGTTATTTCTAGGGATTAGCTGAAAAAAAAAGTATGGTTTATATTTAGTTATATTTGGCTATTTGTTTTATTCAATAGCTTGCATGCTAGATATATATGACTTTACTATCATTTTGTTGGCCTATTTCTCACTCCTTTTTTTACAGCCTAATCTTACAAAAGATTAATTATTCTCATGCTTATCATTCCCCTTATACCAGTTGCCTCTTAGGGTTGGATTTAATTAACCTTTTCCCTGGCTTTGGAACATTTGCCACTTCATTGTTTTTCACTAGCATAGGCTACTAGAAAGTACAGGAGTTTAAAAATAAAGCCAAATTCATTTCAAGTACCAACTCTGCCTCTGTAAAACTTGGATACTCTCACATATCCATGGCTATCATCATAGATAAAACTATGAGAATTTGTGTGACCTTTTAAGCTTTGGCCTTCTCTTTATAAAAGGATGATCATATGTGTTTCACTATTTGTTGTGACAATTATGTGAATTAAAATACATCAAGCACCTCTTAGTTACCACAGACTGCCCCTTAGTCGATGTTAGTTCTGAGCTTTCCATTTCTTAGTTTTCATTAAAAACAAGCCTTGGCTGATATTTTATTTCTTTATAGACCTTTGGGGCTCTTTTTGGGTATTGTCTGATCCTTCCATCTCCCCTCAATAGTCATTCCAAGTAGTTCCAGTTTATTTTCTTTATTATACAATCTGATTACTTATCTACTCTGTTGTTGTCTTGTTCTGTTTTTTGTACTTTCACCACTTTGAGCAGATTTCTCATAAGGAGTGAGGAGAAAGGAATTGAACAAGGAGTAGACAATAAACCAACATTCATAATTCATAAGTATATAATAAAATTTTTCAGTTTTCAAATAGCATTAGCCTAGGTTTTCTCTAGCTAGTGAAATTAGTATCTTTCCTGTCTAAGTCTTCCATAAAATAAGTAAGCAGTAGATGTTGGAAAATAATTCTTATACTACTTACAATTCTATCTTGCACTTAGTCAAGATCTAAGTTGCGAATTTCCTATTATGTAGTTGCCTGATTAGGTTTATTACTTTTTTTCTATTATTTTCTTTGTAATTCTCAACTATACTCAACTCTACATTTTTTCTTTTAACAAAAGTTACAATACTGTTCTTAAGGAGCGCTCCTGTTACTTTCATTACTCTGAGTTTTTCTTATCTAATTGTCCATTCTCTGTCTTTTTGCTGGTTTTTCCTCCTCTTACCAAATTTTGAAAGATGAAGCTCCTGGAGACTTGGCTTGGAATTCTTTCCTCTTCTCTGTTTATCTGTTCTTACTTAGTAAATAAACTATGGCTTCCAATACCAACATCATCCACATGCTGATAACATCAGCCTTGACTCTTCTCTGAGCTCCAGACTCACATCCTTAACTGACAACTTGACTTGTCCTCCTAAATAGGGAGCAGACATCAAAAACGTGACAGGTCCACAACAGGACTGGATTCTCTCCAAACTCTTTGCATTCTTTTCCATAGCAGCTAAAGGGATAGTTATCTATAAATCAAGTAAAGAACCTACAATTCAGTCTTGATTCCTACCTTTCTTTCACACTCTGCATACACCTATTGCCAAGTTGTGGTAGTTATACTTTTAACTATTTCTCACATCTTCCAACTTCTCTTCACATACATGGCTATCATCATAGATAAAGCTATGATTACTTACTCCTGGATTATTCAATACTTTCTGCCTTACCTCATTTTTCCTGTTCTCACCTCTCACTCCATAATCTATATTACCCTCTAGTCTGTCTATCTATCTATCTATCTATCTATCTATCTATCTATCTATCTATCCATCCATCCATCCATCCATCCATGTATATATCCACTATCCACATAGTAGATAGAAATCTATCTATCTATTCATCCATCTACCCATCCACTATCCACATATTAGATAAAGATATCTTTTAAAAATCATATCATTGACTGGGTGCGGTGGCTCACGCCTGTAATCCCAGCACTTTGGGAGGCCGAGGCAGGCGGATCACAAGGTCAGGAGATCGAGACCACGGTGAAACCCCGTCTCTACTAAAAAATACAAAAAAATTAGCTGGGTGCGGTGGCAGGCACCTGTAGTCCCAGCTACTCAGGAGGCTGAGGCAGGAGAATGGCGTGAACCCAAGAAGCGGAGCTTGCAGTGAGCCAAGATCGCGCCACTGCACTCCAGCCTGGGTGACAGAGTGAGACTCTGTCTCAAAAAAAAAAAAAAAAAAATCATATCATTCACTTCCCTTAAATGAAATCCTCCAGTGGGTTTCCATTCTAATTTCTTACCATAGTTTATTATACCTTCCATAATCTGGCCTCTACCTACCTCTCCAACTAATTTCTCTCTTTTTGCCCTTTCTTGTATTCATTGAATAGGGATGTGTTTATGAGAGGTGAAGCCAGCTGGAATTCCTGGGTCAACTGAGGACTTGAAGAACTTTTCTGTCTAGCTAGAGGATTGTAAATGCACCAATCAGCTCCCTGTAAAAACACACCAATCAGCACTCTGTAAAAACGCACCAATCAGCGCTCTGTGTCTAGTTAAAGGATTGTAAATGCACCAATCAGCACTCTTTAAATGGACTGATCAGCTCTCTGTAAAATGGACCAATCAGCAGGATGAAGGCGGGGCCAAATAAGGGAATAAAAGCTGGTCACCCCAGCCAACAGCAGTAACCCACTCGTGTCCCCTTCCATGCTGTGGAAGCTTTGTTCTTTCACTCTTCACAATAAATCTTGCTGCTGCTCACTCTTTAGGTCCACATTACCTTTAGGAGCTGTAACACTCACCACGAGGGTCTCCAGCTTCATTCCTGAAGTCAGCGAGACTACCAACCCACCCGGAGGAATAAACAACTCTGGACACCCCACGTTTAAGAGCTGTAACACTCACTGCAAAGGTCTGCGGCTTCACTCCTGAAGTCAATGAGACCACGAACCCATTGGGAGGAACAAACAACTCTGGATGCACCACCTTTAAGAGCTGTAACATTCACTGCTAAGGTCTGCGGCTTCACTCCCGAAGTCAGCAAGACCACGAACCCACTGGAAGGAAGAAACTCTGGACACATCTGAACATCTGAAAGAACAAACTCCGGACACACCATCTTTAAGAACTTTAACACTCACCCCGAGGGTCCGCGGGTTCATTCTTGAAGTCAGCGAGAATAAGAACCCACTGGAAGGAACCAATTCTGGACATATTTACAAGTCATAGGACTTCTGTATTTTAAGTTTTTCCTATCCAAGCTTTCCTTTTTCTTATCTTTTCTGTCTGAGCCTAAATCGAATACCCACTACTTTTTACCATATAGTGTTGCATGATTTCTTTATAGCTTTATTCTAATCTATAAATGTTTTATGTATTGATCTAGAACAGTGAGGGTACTCTGTTTATACCCTCAGTGCTTAATATATTAGGTATACAAAATGAAAGACACTGTGGGGGGGCGGTGTGTGTGTGTTTGCAATATTCAGGTATGAATCAAATCACAGAGATGAGATGATTGTCATGGAGGACTGTTATGTTTTTTCTCTCATTGTATATTTTTTTAATCTCATTTATTTATCTCACATGGTACTTGGTAATTTTTTTTTTTTTTTTTTTTTTTTTTTTTTTTGTAGCGATCAAAGAGCAAGTTAGTAAAGGCAGAGGAAGAAAGATTGTCCTCCTCTGTTCAGCAACTACAGAAAGGCAGTAGCATGTCAAGTGTCATCAGTAGCCAAACAAGACGCCCAGTTGGGAGCTGGTAATAGAAAGGAGGAACACCTGATGAGGAGGAGGAACTTCTAAGCTGACTACTGAGAGAAGATGCAAGATCATCCTGAATACACTCCATGCAGAGAAGGCTGAGCCATGGAAGGACAAAGGTGTTCAGTGCTCACTCTCCTTGCTCTATCATGCCTTCAGCTCTCTCCCACTTAGAGCTCTAAGGGACACACTTTGTTTTTATTTTGTTCACTGAAAAGGAATCATTTATTGAATTAAATAATACAGGTTCTTTGTATATGTAGTTGATGTACATTTGATTTTAAAAAGAAACTGTTTGCATTAGGTCACCACAAAGCAGATTTATATACTGATATGGTTTGGTTGTATCCCCACCCAAATCTCATCTTGAATTGTAATCCCTATAATCCCCATGTGTCTAGGGACAGACCCGGTGGGAGGTGAATGGATCATGGGGGTCGGTTTCCCTCATGCTCTTCTGGTGATAGGGAGTGAATTCTCACGACATATAATGGCTTTATAAGGGGCTCCTTCCCCTTCACTACTCACTCTCTTTCTCCTGCTGCCTTGTGAAAAGTTCCAAGTTTGCTTCCCTTTCACCTTCTGCCATGATTCTAAGTTTCCTGAGGCCTCTCCAGCCATGTAGAATTGTGAGCCAATTAAATGTCTTTTATTTATAAATTACCCAGTCTCAGGTATTTCTTCATAGCAGTGTGAAAATGGACTAAAACACATATAATCATCAATTGTAGGAAAACAAAAATTAACTTTCTATGTGATCTCAACAGAAGTACTCTTTCCTTGATCATAAGAAAGTGTATTTTTTAAGAAAGTAAAGTGAATGAGTTTACAAAATTGCAAAGCACTAGAGCACTTTAAGCAAAAACTCTTTAGTTTTAAGAAAAAGGTACGATTTCTCATTTTCTATTCTTGGCATACATGTTAACTGTTGCTGATGAAACCCAAACCTCCTGAACCCATTTCAGTGTTATTCAAAATTTAAACTTCTTCTATATTTGGATTAAAAAATCTGTTCACAAATGAGCTGTGCAAATGGATCACTTTTATTTTACTTCAAACTTTCTTTGAATAAATTAAACAGCATAACACCAACATTTCCTCTATAATCGTCAACTGTGATACTAGCTATACATTTATAAACTGTTTTGCAGTCAAGTCAGAACAAGGAGTTACTTGTTCATAACACCCAGAAGAGCTATCTGAATGTCCATTTTCACAAGAGCTTTCTCCATTGGTGGCATTTTATAATTGTAGGGACTATCCAGGTCATAGCCTGTGGTCTCCATGGACCCCTGGGTCAGGACCATGGCCTCCTCCCAGATTTCAGCAAAGTGGAGCTGTTTGTCACTCTGCCCCACAGGCTAGGTGGCTTGCTGGGGCAAATGATGGGTGTCTCTTCAGAGCAGGGCACGGCTGACTGAGAAGGTGAGCAGAGGAGAGAGCCGGAAGAACAAGAAAGTGCAGAATGAGCCCCTAGAACACACTTTGCAGGCTAATACATGCTAGTGAAGGTTCTTCCCTCCTTTCAGTCTTTTTCTCATGCTGTAATATAATTAAATTTTCAAAACACCTGAACCTAATATTGGCAATCTGTTATGTTGACCGGTGTGATAATTATCTGCTGCCTCATGTCAAACTCACACAACGTTGCATAATTTATGTTTGCATCTACTAATGATAAAAATGGTAGGAACAAGTCATAGTGATGCAATGTACTAGAGAGTCAAATGTTTAGAAAAATAGAGCTTGACATCTGTAGAGAACAAATAACTAAATATGCCTTAGAATAGTACATAAAAGTGTGTACCGGGAGAACTCTCTTATCTTATGCTTTATTCTGACCATACCCATCATTGCTTTGAAATACAAAATTTCCACAAAGAAAGCAAAAGTGAAATCAAAGGAAGGAGTCTGGAATTTTTCAAAATATGTATGCTGGGAAAGGAAAACAGGAAACTATAACAACATAGAGCAAAATGACAAAAGAGGAGAAAAGCTCTAAATAAACCTAAAAGGGATGTCAGGAAGCAGCTTGTCTATACTTGTTAACTTGTTTCTCAGTATGGGAGAAAATGGAAGTCCGTGGAGTGGGGTGGGGGTCTAGGCTTCTCCCTCTGGGACACTCAGCTTCTGGAGTGCAACAGAGGAGCTCCTTCAGGTCAGGGGCGTCAACCTGCATGCTATTTACATTTGGCGACAAATAAACCTTTGTTTGGTGGGAGGTGCAGGTGGGTGGGTATTGTCCTGTGCTTTGCAAGATATTCAGTAGGATTCTGGCCTGTATTCATTGTGAGCCAGTAGCATCCTACCCCCCACTCTCCAGTTGTGACAACCGACAATGTCTCCAGATATTGCCAAATATCCCCTGGGGGTCAAAATCACTCCTAGCGGAGAACCACCGCTTTAGAGGAGTCTTCCCACAATCTTTCTTCTCCTTACTTGCCGGTATTATTTGTCATGGTTTTATTAAGATAACGAAAGGAAATTAAAATGGTAGGAATTGGTATATTTTGTTGCTTAACAGTTAATCTGCAAATGTTTGAGAACAGGAATGAAAGAAATCAAACAATACAAGTTTTAGATGAGCTATAATTCTGACTTGTCTAATGTCATATCATCTTACGGATTTAATCTTTTCTATTCTAAATCGTTCAAACGTGGCAAATGGAGACATTATAGCACTCAATTAGTATTACTGCATTTTAAGGTTTTTTACTTCATCCAAGATTAGAGGGTTTTTTAAAAAGTATGCATGTACTCCTGCACACACCCACGCACTCACACAATACCTATCCACCACACAACATTGCTGAGAACCCACGCATATACAGGAACGCAGCTCACATTCTTTAGATTTTTTTTTTCAATATTGATGCCTATCGGCTATTGTACGTAATAAACTCATTGTGTATTACAAAACTTCTCTGGGCAGTAAAACAATACACATAGAACACCCTCTTTTTCTTTCAGTTTCCTAATGGAAATAATTATTTTAGAGACTATCAAGGGTTTATTTCCCTCATCAAGCTTTTTTATGAACAAACCATTTGCTATGTATGCCAATGGCACTGATTATCCTGCATGAAATAGGATACAGTGGTTTCTTGGAGAAAAAAAGAGTAGAAACATACCTGCCAACAGATCTACATGTGATCCAGATTTCACATTTCCCTATAGAATATTGCATTATAAAGAATACGTGGTAAAATTGGAGAATTTATTAGCTCTATTCTGTTAACCATAGCTGAATAGAGCGTGCTGGATTATAGTAAGCATATGCTGTATGGTCTTAGCTGAACCTAAGATAAAAGTGCTGGCGTCAGGATGGAAGTATGGTGGGGGTGAAATTTACTTCTCCATGTTCACATATAATGTCTCGTATAAAGTTACTCTAAAGTTTATGTTCTATTGTTTGTTTTTCTAAACAATAATCTTATTGCTTGGAGTTTTCAAATAGAAGACTTCAGAGACAAGATGATTTACTCATCAGTAGATGCCATTTCTGTTAACAAAGCAAGTCAGACTAGACTCCTACAATAAATGGACAGTCTCTGTTTTAAGCAAGGGTAGAATTGACTAGAGATCCGAGATCTTAAGTAGAAGTACAAAAAAAAAAATTTATTCTTTTAGTTTTCCCTGGAGTTAATCATGTCAAATGCATTCCCAAGCCTGAAGAAAAGAATAAAACTAAATTAATTTTAATCATGCACATTTATTTTTTTGTATTCTGTGTGAAAAAAATAAATACAAAGGGAATATGACTAATTTCAAGGCTTTACTTCACGTCATGCTCCTGAGAATACATTTTTTGGCAAATATAAACACGCTTTCATTTTATTCATGAAACAGTTTACCCAGTACAGCTCTAGGCTTTAATATCTTCAAAAATAATCTCTTCTTAGTATAAAAGTATAGAATTAAAATTTAAGTCCTGATCAATTTCACACACATTAGCCTCCCACAGTGAAGCAATTATTTCCTTTGAGATATTTGCTACTCTCATTTTATAATGAATTTGGTTTATACAAACTGATGAAGATAACAGAATTGTAAAGTTTCAGTTTATAATATCTTGGTATCAATACATTAAAAAAATCAGTCAACTGGATATTTAGAAACATGCCACAAGTAAGACATTGTGCTAAACTCAGAGGTAGACAAAGGAAGAGTGGGATTATCTTTCTTAAAAGAACTTTAGAAGATTAAACATTTTTGAACAGAGTAATCAAATATCTGAACAATATATTAAATCACGTCAGACAAATGTAAACAATAAGAATAATTTAAAATTTGTAAAGGAATTGAGATCGCCATGGAATTAGTATTCAGGCGTTTTGTGGAGGGCAGGTAAGACCATCTTTAAAACTTGGGGGTTCAAGAAAGATTGTTGAATGGGAACATGACTCAATGGAAGCAGTCATTTTGAAATTGCAATCAGGAGGAAATGTGTGGAGTGGACTTGTTTAGAGAGGCAGGAGGGAGAGAGAAGAGCAAGGAAAGTGCACCAGTCTAGGTGTAAATCAAACCAAAAAAGCAAAGATGAAAGTATTGATTGCCTGTTTCCTGACACATGAGTGGTGTTAGGAGCACAGATATGAGGGAGACATAATAGTGGAGGAGCATGTGATGTAATATGTAACAAAAAATGATTGTTATTCAAGATACAAGGTGCTATACTAGAGCACGGAATATTGTTCCCTGGGGATCGAGGAAGGAAAGCATACCAAAATTGGACAATAAATGATAAGTGGCAGCTTGCCAGGATGGAATATAGGGAAGGAAATCCTTGTCAGGGAGTGGAAAGTAGTCACTGTGATGCAAAGTAGGAGAAATGAGGCCAAATGCTCCAGTGGAGCATAGTTGGTGCATGTTCTTGTGTGGCATGCTAAGAAATCAAGACTTATTCTTTAGTAATGGGAAACTATTGAATTATATTCCTTGTGTTTTAGAAATAGAAACTTGGATAATATGGGAGAAAAATTATAAAAATAAGGGAGATTACTTAAAATGCTCCTGTGAAAACCTCAAATGGACATGTAAAAGACATCATTGATGTTAGGTTCTGCCTTCAACAGATATTTCAGATGTGTCATATTCAATAGTACCTGATCCTGTATGATCACGTAACACCAAAGTGTTTCATGCATATGAGAGGTAGTGACTTTAGACTCAAATGCGCTGGGCTCTTTTTTTTTTTTTTTTGAGACGGAGTCTTGCTCTGCCGCCCAGGCTGGAGTGCAGTGGCTGGATCTCAGCTCACTGCAAGCTCCACCTCCCGGGTTCACGCCATTCTCCTGTCTCAGCCTCCCGAGTAGCTGGGACTACAGGCGCCCGCCTTGTCGCCCGGCTAGTTTTTTGTATTTTCTATTAGAGACGGGGTTTCACCATATTAGCCAGGATGGTCTCAATCTCCTGACCTCGTGATCCGCCCGTCTCGGCCTCCCAAAGTGCTGGGATTACAGGCTTGAGCCACCGCGCCCGGCACGCTGGGCTCTTTTTAAAGCTCTTCTCTTCACTAGTTGAAGGAGCCCTGGTGAGTTACTCATGTCTGTTCCTGTGGTTTTTTTTTTTTTTTTTTTTTTTTTTAATCTATGAAACGCAGGTGATCAGGTGGTAATGCCTTTTGTCTTACGGAGTTGTTGCAAGCATTAAATGGCTTAAAATAGTTGTGTGCATTATGTTTGTTTTAACAGTGACTGGCACAGAGAAAGAACTCAATCCATAATAGCCAGTGGGCAATCTGGCTCCAGAGTCCATGCTCACAAGCACTATACCCTAACAAATAGTTCTGCGATTGAAATAAACAATCTTTTTGGCAATAAGATGACCTTGATTAGGTTTTCAAGGTATGAATTTTTGAATTAGGGCAAAGAGATAATGGATGAATGAGGCACTTTAAAAGAAGGGTCGTGATCGGTAAATCTTTGCATGTGTCAGGAAAAGATAAAAGGCAAAATTTGATTTTTCTCAACGTTTTGAACTCGAGTCACCAGAAGAATGACTTTATCATTTGTATAAATGAGATAGAAAGGTTTCTCAATAATGCAGGACCTAACTTACGAGGTTACTGGAACCATAGCAAGATAATTAATGCAAAGGCTTTAGCACAGTGACAGGTATAGTGTAAGCATTCAATAGCTATTCTCTATTATCACAGTTGTCATCATAATCTTAGGATTAGATGAGAGGCATATCTGGATGGCCCTGGAGTCTCATTCTCGCCAGTCTTTATAGCAGTACAGCAAGGAGCTAGCTCAGCAGATCTGAGGGAGCACAAAAGAGAAGTTGCCTGATATCTACCAATGAGATCCAGAGGCTCTCCTTTTCTAACAGGACAACGTTTCTGGCCTTTGCCCCTAAAATTATGTACAACATTACAGATGCAGGTCTCTCGGTCCTAGGATCTTGGCCACGGTGTTAGCTGACAAGCTGTGCTCAACCGAAGCTAAGATCTTAGGGGACTATGTGAACTTTACTACTTTTCTGCTTGTAGTTTTCCCCATTACACTATATGTTAGATTTGCATGCCATGAAGCAATAGGAATTTGATGACAAAGAACGCGGGGGTGGCTGAGATTTGGCACAGATGCGCACAAAGATTGATAGCAGTAGTTGAGATTGGGAGGTAGCTAAAAATTCACGCCCAAAAGGGGAAGCAATATTCATAGGTAAGAGGAATTTACGACCTAGAATGATCAAGTCAACCATGTCCGGGTTAAAAATAAAATAGCAGAGGATTGGAAGGAGGGAAGGAGAGAATCCTGGGAAATGGGAAGTGAGCAGTACTCCAATATCCAGGCAGAGAACTGGAAGCAGGTTATATGTCTAGGGGTAACAAGATCTTGGCCTCCGGACAGAGGTTCAACAATAGAGATCCAATCTGGGAAAGACACTCAGAAAGCCTGGAAGCGCTAGAAGAAAGACTAGAAGTGATTGTAGAGAGAACAGACATTTAGGCAGGTTATCAGTATCTTTCAGAAAACATCAGAGTCTACCAAGCGCTACAATAAGAATCTAGGCACAACTGTAATTATAAAATCGAATCATAGAGAATGAATGAAAGGAAGAAAGCACTGACTGGAGAGAAGAAAGAGGACTCAGAAATAGCACAGAATTTTTAGTTCACAGAACTAGGGTCTGTGCCCAGGTTAGAAAAGCCTCAAGGGTATTGATGGAACGGACCTCAAAATAATAAGAGCTATTTATGACAAACCCACTGCCAATATCATACTGAATGGGCAAAAACTGGAAAAATTCCCTTTGAAAACTGGCACAAGACAGGGATGCCCTCTCTCACTACTCCTATTCAACATAGTGTTGGAAGTTCTGGCTAGGGCAATCAGGCAAGAGAAAGAAATCAAGGGTATTCAGTTAGGAAAAGAAGAAGTCAAATTGTCCCTGTTTGCAGATGACATGATTGTATATTTAGAAAACCCCATTGTCTCAGCCCAAAATCTCCTTAAGCTGATAAGCAACTTCAGCAAAGTCTCAGGATACAAAATTAATGTGCAAAAATCACAAGCATTCTTATACACCAGTAACAGACAAACACAGAGCCAAATCATGAATGAACTTCCATTCACAATTGCTCCAAAGAGAACAAAATACCTAGGAATTCAACTTACAAGGGATGTAAAGGACCTCTTCAAGGAGAACTACAAACCACTGCTCAGTGAAATAAAAGAGGACACAAATGGAAGAACATACCATGCTCATGGATAGGAAGAATCAATATCGTGAAAATGGCCATACTGCCCAAGGTTATTTATAGATTCAATGCCATCCCCATCAAGCTACCAGTGACTTTCTTACAGAATTGGAAAAAACTGCTTTAAAGTTCATATGGAACCAAAAAAGAGCCCGCATTGCCAAGACAATCCCAAGTCAAAAGAACAAAGCTGGAGGCGTCACACTACCTGACTTCAAACTATACTACAAGGCTACAGTAACCAAAACAGCATGGTACTGGTACCAAAACAGAGATATAGACCAATGGAACACAACAGAGTCCTCAGAAATAATACCACACATCTACAGCCATCTGATCTTTGACAAACCTGAGAGAAAAAAGAAATGGGGAAAGGATTCCCTATTTAATAAATGGTGCTGGGAAAATTGGCTAGCCATAAGTAGAAAGCTGAAACTGGATCCTTTCCTTACTCCTTATATGAAAATTAATTCAAGATGGATTAGAGACTTAAATGTTAGACCTAATACCATAAAAACCCTAGAAGAAAACCTAGGTAGTACCATTCAGGACATAGGCATGGGCAAGGACTTCATGTCTAAAACACCAAAAGCAACAGCAGCAAAAGCCAAAATTGACAAATGGGATCTAATTAAACTAAAGAGCTTCTGCACAGCAAAAGAAACTACCATCAGAGTGATCAGGCAACCTACAGAATGGGAAAAAATGTTTGCAATCTACTCATCTGACAAAGGGCTGATATCCAGAACCTACAAAGAACTCAAACAAATTTACAAGAAAAAAACAAACAACCCCATCAAAAAGTGGGCAAAGGATATGAACAGACATTTCTCAAAGGAAGACATTCATACAGCCAACAGGCACATGAAAAAATGCTCATCATCACTGGCCATCAGAGAAACGCAAATCAAAACCACAATGAGATACCATCTCACACCAGTTAGAATGGCAATCATTAAAAAGTCAGGAAACAACAGGTGCTGGAGAGGATGTGGAGAAATAGGAACACTTTTACACTGTTGGTGGGATTGTAAACTAGTTCAACCATTATGGAAAACAGTATGGCAATTCCTCAAGGATCTAGAACTAGATGTACCATATGACCCAGCCATCCCACTACTGGGTATATACCCAAAGGATTATAAATCATGCTGCTATAAAGACACATGCACACGTATGTTTATTGCGGCACTATTCACAATAGCAAAAACTTGGAATCAACCCAAATGTCCATCTGTGACAGACTGGATTAAGAAAATGTGGCACATATACACCATGGAATACTATGCAGCCACAAAAAAGGATGAGTTTGCATCCTTTGTAGGGACATGGATGCAGCTGGAAACCATCATTCTTAGCAAACTATCACAAGAAGAGAAAACCAAACACCGCATGTTCTCACTCATAGGTGGGAACTGAACAATGACATCACTTGGACTCAGGAAGGAGAACATCACACATCGGGGCCTATCATGGGGAGGGGGGAGGGGGGAGGGATTGCATTGGGAGTTATACCTGATATAAGTGACGAATTGATGGGTGCAGCACACCAACATGGCACAAGTATACATATGTAACAAACCTGCACGTTATGCACATGTACCCTAGAACTTAAAGTATAATGAAAAAAAAAAAAAAAAAGAAATTAGGTGTACATGTTTCTAAGTAAGAAAATTAGAATTTTTAAATTGATATAACTTATGCTATTTAATTTCCATTTGTAACATTGCTAAGCCTCATACTTTTCAGAAATATTTTATCATCAATTGTTTTGTAGCATATTGTTTTTGATTTCTAAAAACAATTGATGTTCACTGTAGAAAGTATAGATATTAGAGAAAATACATTAAAAAGTTAGTATAATGAACTGATAACCCACCAATTAGAGATAATCACCATTAGTATTACTTATTTATTTCACTGTGATTTGGAATGAAATAAAATTCCTATATTTATAATAATGACATTAAAGTCATAGTCTACTTAAGTTTTTATTAAAATTTTTATTCATAGCATTATATTTTACCATATTATTAAATTCTATTGAAGAAACACGATTTATAATGACATAATAGTATTCCACATAAAAATACACCTTTTAAAATCACCTGTCCATTTTCAGTAGTTTGTTTTCAATTACTTTCATTGTTGTATATATGTTGTGATAAATATCTCTGGGTGCTTCTTTATTTTCTTAGAATCAGAAAAACTTTAATGGATCAAAGGGAAGTAACATCTTTTAAGGCTTCTAATAAATATGGTTTAAACTTGAATTAAAAAATTGATCTTGCTAAATAAGTCTCCAATTATTTTGCTGTAAAACATAATAAAACAAATCTCTTAAATTATTTCTAGTAATGCCTAAACATTTAGTTTTTGAGATATAAGAATTTAACACAATTTGAAATAATATCAGTATAGAACTGAATATAATTTTTCAGTAAACAACTAAAACATCAAAAATTGTATTTCAAATAAGACCTTTTTTCTTACATGATGAAAAGGATATCTCCTGGGGCAAGTTATCACTGAACTTAGGAAAACGGTATAAATTATTTTTTTAAAGAAATATTAATATGCTGGCTACATTTCCAAATGTTCATAAAATTAAGAACAGAGATATTTTAATTGCTTAGAATGGACACTGCCAGGACTGTTCCCAAATATATTTGCCCAGATTGAACTAGGAACTATTTCCCCGCATGCTCCCAGCCACACACTGAACCAAGAAATCTCCCACTCCTCCCTTGACACACCCAATGGAACACAATGATTTACAAAGGAAATCTCACTAACAAGCAAAGTAAATAAAACAAGTTCACAAGAGATTTCCTTTGGAGATGAAAATACAAACAGAGATGATCTTTTCTGATTACATATTTCTGAGACAGTGTGGACACTGAACAGCCATTTGAAAATTGAAGCAATACCTACATTAACAAAACAAGGAGGTTCCAGTACTTGAGTATAAGAAAACAGATAACCTAGGACAGGACACATTCTGAATCACGTTTTGGAAAGGCTTTGTTTATACATGGAGAGAAGTTAACCTGTTTCCAATAAGTGAGAGAGAATATTAAGATAAATCACTTTCCCCCCACTATAATCAATGCTGAATCACATGGTATTACCTTGTTAATATTGGCACGCGACAACTGAATATTGTTCTAAATATCTGTTTGTATTTAGTGGCATAAAATTGAGTCATTTTGAAATAAAAACTTACTTCAAAAGGTAGGTAGTTTTGTTTGTTTGTTTGTTTGTGCTATAATTCAAATAGTAATGTACATGAATGCTTCTTTTTACTACTATTATAATGTTATAATACTGTTCCCATAAGACAAACTTAGTTTTCCAATATAGAGTGATGGAGCTAATACTTCCAGGCAACTAAAACTTTTAAAAATTCCAACACTTCAAATAAGAAAAAGAATGTAGGTCAGGTCAGCGTTTTCCAAACTGTATTTAGGAAATGAAATTACTACAGTGGGTCATGATCTTTTTTTTTTTTTTTTAAGAAAAAAGCAAGAGAAGAGAAAAGATCACAATTATCATAGTGTACCTAAAATAGCAAGGTAAGTTTTATTTCATTAAACTTTGTGTCAGTAGATTTTGAGTACGACATAAAATATTTTCTTACTGTACTTTGATCAAAATTATTTGAAAAACATGGTTCTAGGTCCACCTTCCCCAGGGTTTTGAATTTTAAAGTTAAAATGAAAATTATGCCCAGAATGAACAGCTATTATTCATTAGAATATTTTTGCACATGTTTAATTTTCTTTTATCGTTTATGCCTAGTTAAAAGTAATGCATAAATATGTATTCATAAATCAGTAACTGCTGTCCTAAAGAAAGTGATATAGTGAGATAAAATTGAGGCATTTTGAAATAAAAACTTATTTCAATATGTAGGTAGGGTTTTTTTGTTGTTATTGTTATTTGTTTGTTTTTGGTTATCCATCAGAAAAAGTTGATCTTGCAACTTGGAAAATATTTTCATGGTAAGATAACCCACTCCATAAATTCAAGACTACTGAGTTTGACTGAATTTTGTAAGTCAAGTCTACTGTTGATTACTAATGAGACTCTTGAAGACAGTAATCACAAGTTGGAAAGAAAGATGCAAAGACAGGGTGAACAACATATTAAACATTCTTTTACTTGTAAGATGTATTTAATATTTTAAATCAATTCCCAAAGAACAGTGTTGACCAAGATGGGAAAAAAGGTTTTTGATCCAACTGGGTTATGTTCATCCTGGACCACAGAACTTATTAAATAAAAACCAAGTTACCAGTATATATTAACAGTATCTGAGAGTCTCTATATTACCTTCTCAGTGCACTACTTTATGTGTGTGCACCAAAATCTTACCACTGTTTATTTTTCTTTTCTAGATTTTCTGCATTTTCTAAATTCTTTCAATCAAAATATTTAACCAAAGGAGAAATGGACTGACATTCTTCAATGCTCATGCTGATAAGAGTAGAGTAGCTGTGATACAGATACATTTCCCTTTGTTAAAGCAAACATTAGAATCTTGAGTTAACTGTTTTCTCAGTGTTGCCATTTTACTGAATTATTTAGACATTTAATTGAATTTTATAAAATACATTAAAAGACAGAGGAAATTATCTCCTATGGTTTCCATATGTACTTGTAGATTGAATGAATGAATATAAAATATAACTTTTTTAAATGGTTGAATTTTCTTTTTTTCTTCAACTAATCTTTCTCAAATGTGAGCACTTAGTTTCCACTGTGCATGTATGTGTGTGTGTGTGTGTGTGTGTATAAAATGCTTGAAGCAGTAAGGTATTTGCACTGGATTATACAATACTATGGAAATCTTTAGATTTCATACCATTTTCAATTAATTTGCACAGATTCTTGGCTAAATTGACAAAAAAACTTCAGTCCATTTTTATCATCTTTAAGCAAATCTATTAAGGTGAATTAACTGTCATGTATTGGATTCCCTTGTTCATTCTATCTTTAATTTTCAAAATAAACACTGCTTAAATTAGGTGAGAGCATGTTGGAGTACTAAATTATAACAAATCAAATTAATACATGTTTATTGACCACTAGGGTTAGTATCTTATTCTTTCAAATACATTGGCTTCTGTTACATGGAAACCTACCAACAAATTGGGTCTGCTTAGAGACTGCAAGGAGAGAGGCCTTCATAGTAATATTTTTATGTTTAGTCATTAGAAAACAATCATTAATCATAATAATATAATGTGGGAGTTTTTCAACCGTGGCAAACATTTGCTTTTGTTTTTGTTTTATCTGTTTTTCTGGTCTCTCCAGATATTTTCGATTTACTGTAAATCTCCCTACGTATACTTGTAAAAGAATGCAGTGATAAAATATGACTAGACATTCAAGGAAAAAGCAAAACTAATAAGCAGAAATGGAGAAAGTGAATATCTAGGTATTTCCCAATAGCTTTTGAGTTCACTAATTTAGTCACATCTCTGACGTAACAGTTCCTTGTGGCTTTCTTGAATCCTTTCCAGCAATAGATCATACATTCAGGCCATACATAAACATAAAGCCTATTTTACAAGAAAATATGTGTTCTATAGCAGGGGATATTCTGTTAGTTCAAAGGGGTCAGAGTATTGAACTCAACAAACATTGGAGCGCACTTCTTACAGGTAGTATTCTATAGGCTAGAGACAGAAGAAAAAGGAGCATGGTCCCTGCTCTCAAGGAGCATGGAGTCTAGACGGGAAATGAGAGGGACAAAAATCATAGTGTGTTAGAAACCGTGTCAGGTATGTGCATGGGATGCCACGAGTGTATATGGCATATTCAGAAATCAGAGTCCATGGTCACCCAGTAGAGCTCTCTGTCATGACTCCTTTCAGTATCTGTTACATCTGTACTAAGTGTTCAGTAAATGTTAGTTTTCTCCATATCTCCCATTTCTAAGTAGTTCTTCACTATATATATATATATATACACACACACACACACATATATATAGTATAACTATTGCAAAGACTATCCAAGAAAAATAGATGAAAACAGTTACTATTTATCACTCCAATACTGAGACTAATTTTTCTTTGTTTATAACATCTCAGTTTACAATATCACCTTTCTTTGTACTGTATTTATCAAAGAACATTCCAAGGTTGTGAAGTCTATTCAAATAACAAGAATATTACCTAAGCTTCCACTTGTCATATCACTACAAAGCCAAATTTAAAATTATCCTATTTTTGGCTAAGCCAGTCTTCCATCAGTTGATACACAAATCTTGTCATTCTACCTCATATTCGCTTTCATTTTCTTTTCCAATCATTTGCATAATTTTAGCAACATCATTTTGAAGTTCTGATTCCAGCAGTGTGATATTCCTTTAAGTTAAAATTTGTATAATCCTGTTACTAATAGTAAAAGGTACATGAATGTTTATAAAGAGAAAATATACCAGATACCATTGTGTTTTTGAAATAAACATTCTTTGCTTTCGGATATAAATTATTCACTTAAAAGAACAACAATTTCTCTATTAAAATAAACTAGCATTGGTAAGGAATAGATTTTGCTTTTCCAATCTCAACCAACTTTCTCCTTCACCTATGCCTTGCCCTCTCAGCAACTTTCCAATTCAACTTGGAAAGTTGAATTTTCTTATTCAATCAGCACACACTGCAACCAAGTAAGTGTCTTGAAGACCTGAACTAAAACCTAATCCTGAGAATATAACACCAGCAAAACCAAACCAAACTCCACATTAGCTTTGGAAATTGCAATCGCAGTTTCAGGAACAAATGTCAAATAGGCTTCACTGACCTGAGGAAATATCGATTTGACTCATCTTGGTCTGTGTGATGTTGATGTGAACACCCACTTTGCTTTCAGTGAGGTCAATCTCCACATTGCCCAAATTATCCGCAAAGTGACTGAAGACCAGGAGACCATTGGGGTTCCATGTCCTAAACTGGAAACTGACGGAGAACAGGTCCTGGTTAAGCCGTCCGGGTACCTCCAGGTAACTTGTAGCATTGAAAAAGACAGGCACTGTATAGGGTTCCACACAAGAGAAGCTCAAATTTCCCTGTAAAATAGAAAGACAGGCTCTGAGGAAAACAGAATAAAATAAACATCCATGTAAGACCATTGATGAAGGTATAGTTCTACAAGTTTTGAAGCACAGCCCGAGCCTAAGTGAAATTCACACGCAGCAGCAGTGCATAGATTCAGTGACTGGATGCACCACCATCAATCTGCTTGGAGTGTAAGGCCTACTACTGAGCAGCAGTTGGCTGTCTAACTATAACAAACAGCTTCTGTCATGGGATTGACAGCCAGACAGCCTGCTGTGATAGGCTGACAATGAGTTGTAAAGTGTGTATATGTGTTGTGGGTGTGAGTGTGAATCACGAGACTTTCTGAAGATAGCAAAGCTGCTGCTGGCCAAACATAAGTCAGGTAGAGAGATGCTATGCCCTATTCTGGGCGGTAAATGCTGACAATAATTAACATAGTACTCTGGTCTCAGTGGGGACTGTGGTCATATGTTTGTAATTTATGAAACTGATATTTTAGGGAAAATATTTTTGGATTTTTATCTATAGACCTTGTATGTACATATATACATAGATAGATATTAAGTTTTCAGCATTAATGTAATTGTGGTTATTGGAGATTATTTTATTATCCAACTCAAAATTCCATTTAAATTCCCATGAAATGTGCTTATATTACAGTGCATTAATTCCTGGGGAACTAGCAGTATAAATGGGCTAAATGGAAACAAAACTTGCAATAATTCAGGCTTTCCCCTTCTCTTCTATACGCCTCCTACTTGGTATAAGCAAAAAAAAAAAAAAAAAAAAAAAAAAAAAAAAATCTTTATCATTCAGTTACACTAAATTTTATATTTCAGTGCCTAACTACATTCCCTTTACAGATCTAAAAATCTGTATTTGCTTCTAACTTCTTTTATCCTATCCTAATATTTTAAGGAATGTAATTGGATGATATTTTCATTGGCTCGCTCCCTCTCTCTCTATATATATACACACACACATATATATATGTATTTTTTTAACAACACCTCATACATATATATATATATATATATATATATATATACACCAGATGCTGATTTCTTCCATTTTAGCACATTAACCATTAAATCTAAGGCAGGCTGTCTCTCTGAATTAATATTCAAATTAAATTTTCTCTGTATGTTCACAGACAATTATTTTTAAATGCCTGCTTTTACTGAGGAAAAGAACTGCCTATGCATAATAACTGAGATTTTATAACTGACCACATACTTCTTTTGAGGGGATTGTCTCCCTAGCAAAATTAAAGATCCTACCAGAGTAATGGTGCTGACTCTGGAGTCAGTGCATAATGAGGGAATGAGTGTGCTTGGGAGAAGAGGAGGTAGAATGAGCGCTGAGTCAATTTCACTGAAATATCAGCACCCAACATCTTTGAAAGTAAATTTCTTATATAAACACTTGCCTTTGTAGGGTTGCTTGCAAAATGTCTATTTGTCTCTATCCCATCTAAGATTTTCTGTATTGTTAAAATAAAATGTAATTATAGAGCATAATCAAACTCACATATTGTGAATCCATAATCTTTTTTTATTCTTTTATTTTTGGGGGAACAGAGTCTCAGTCTGTTGCCCAGGCTGGAGCACAGTAGTTGAATCATGGCTCACTGTAGCCTCAAACTTCTGGGCTCAAGTGATCCTCCTACCTCAGCCTCTCAAGTAGCTGGGGTCACATGCATGCACCACCATGCCCAGCTAATTTTTAATCCAATTTAATTTATTTTTTTAATTTAAATTTTCTTAACTTGTTGTAGAGACATGGTCTTACTATGTTGCCCAGGTTGGTCTCAAACTCCTGGACTCAAGTGATCCTCCTGCCTTGGCTTCCCAAAGTGTTGGGCTTACAGGAGCAACCCACCATGCCCGGCTATAAATCTATAATTTATATCTCCTACTCATAAAATAAAATAAAAGCGAATTTTCTCATAAAATAAGCTTTTTTCCATGTTAAACCTCAATGTTTTCATCTACAAAATGTTTGTATCCTTCTTGTAGTATTGTTCTCAGATCATCCTAAATGTAAAATATAACTTGCCTAGCACACTACCTGTTGCCTATAAATGGAGCTATTATCATTTTTCCATGTAATCAATATACTTTATGAGAAAATTTAATCAAAGTTCAAGTTTTAATTTCTAGTATAAATTTATGATTACTTTAAGGAAATTATTTATTAATCATTTGCCTTAAGTTATTGTTTTAAACTTTCTCATATCCAACCCAAACTGTTTATTTGTTCAGGGATTTTCACTTGTCTAGTCATTTTATGAAACCCTAGGCTCAAATCTGAGGCAATGAGACCATCAGAGCTCTTTTAGAGCAGAGTGCAAACACTCATGACATTATGCTACTTCTAGTGCATAATATCTTCTTATTGTATGGGTCTCTGGAATTTCAGGCTCTCCCAAATAGCCTCTCTGGGCTAAAGCAGCTCCTGGTCTTGCAGAGCCATAGGGAACTCTCATACTAAAATTGTAAACTAAGTATCTTTTAGGGATGTTGAGTAGTGTCATTTGGAGGCAGGTGCGCTGGGGCTTTCTTTGACTTTTGCTCTCCTTCCAAAATCTAATGAAACCTGGTACCAACTCACACAAGAGGCAGACAAAAATCACAGTGAACTTCTGTGGCACAACTTTTGCTATGCAGTGGAAATCAAGCTTTATTTAATTGTATAATATTTAGTCTGGTCAGAGATTTGTTAAAAAGGGTATTTATTTACATATTCGAACAAATCACCTTCAGAAGCACAGGAGTAAATATAATAAAGTCCCTGATTAAAAAACTTTAAAAATATTAAATTAAACCATAAGCAAGTAACTTAGAGCATATGTGATGAGATATTTGAAAACATGATGCTGTCGGTTTAAGGGCTGCTAACTGCTAGCATGAAGCATGTGCTGAAGTGTATCTGTTCTCCTGCCATAAGTCATCCAGAAACACTGAGTCTAACGTTCTGTGCTCCATGGGAATAAAACCCACCACCTACTGTGGGCTTGTCCTATTTTCTATTCATTGTGCCCAAACACAAATATGATGAAAAATGTCATGATTTTGTTGTTGTTCACTATTTCAAAAAACAAAAAAAGTTACTTGATTTTTTATAGACCAATATTTTGAGGATGAAAATTCTTACCACATTTGAGGGCTCTAATTTCTTCCTTCTGGCAAGATCAGTAATGTTGATGCCATTGTAGTTGATGCTTTCCATGCAGCCTTTGAAATTCTTTCTACCGCTGGAACTGGGCTTGCCAGAAAAAGGGATGCCTCCAAAGGTTATCTTTGAGAAAAAGAAATTAAATGTAAACATCCACATTGTGTTATGATAAACTAGACAAAACTATGAATGCAGTCAAGGTCAAGTAGCTATATCCCAATCAAAATACACAAATATTATAGCATTCTGCCTCCAAAATCCATGGCATATTAAATTACGTTGTTGATGAAGTGTCTAATGGAGTCATTCATTCTAATAATTAGATTATAACTTGAACAAAAAAATAGTAATGATCCTTTGCAATTTTACTGCCCCAGAGGCATTGTATAACTTTTCTTGAGAATATTTAAAAGATTTTTTATTCAGCAAACTTCTTTTATGAAATAATATTAGACATATATTTTTACGTTTATCATTCAAAGACATACTATCAATAAATGCCTCCAGTAAGCATGAGATAATCAGCGATAATTTAATAAGCTGATAAAACTGTAGCCCAAAGCAAGGGATATCGTATTTACCCTATGCAGACTTGTAGTCTAATGACTATTATTGTCAAAAATTCATTAGATTTATTTTGGATGTAGAAAATAGTTCAAAAAATATCATTACAGTATTGATTAGGGACCACTTAGGATTTGGGAACTCAAAGTTGAACAGTGTGGGCCTAAAGATATTATAGGTCTTTTAAATCCTAAGAAATAAGACAGCACTACTTACTGTGTTCCTCTGGCTGCTACTGCTTATAGAAAGAAAGTATCTATTTCTTATATATTTTTGATCAATATATATTATAGCATTAAATCTACACGATACAAAATTGCATTTAGTATTTGCATGGTGAAGGATGATATTTACTATGAATAATAAATTAGTAGTAAACGAAGCCAACTGCTAAATGTAATTATAATATCAAGATATACGATACTTGTAATATATATCTTTTAAATTATCATACAGAATTACCATTATCTATTTTTTTTTTTTTTTTTACTATCAGCTTCATTAAAACGCCAGAAAATATTCTGTGGTCCAACCACTTCATTTTCAATGAGAATATATAATTATAAAGAATCAATGACAGTCTAATATCCTATCATTGGTTACATTAGGGATTGGAGTTAGAACTCACTAAATTGTTAGGAATCTGTTAACTTGAGCCTGTGGTGCTTTTCCAGAGCATGTTTGATGGGGTGAAATGAAAGCAATGAAAATGAAAAAATGAAGTGAAGACATTTTTAAAAATTGGGACTTCATATTTGAAGCATAAGTTAAAGATTCTGTGTTCTGGAAGGTCCATAAACAAATTATGTTCTATTATTTAGTGTTATGGCATCTTCAATGCTTAATTAGTTTTAGAGGGGGAAACACAAATTATGGTTTATGAGGTGATGGTAAAAATAAACAAATGCCTCATTTAAAATAAATTATTATTAATGGTTAGCTGAATATGTATTATTTGCCACAGAGTTCATGTATAAGAAGATAAAAGGAAAATTAAGAAAAAATATATCCCAAAGAATCAGAAAACTACAAAGAAGAACTAGAGAATAATCTAAAGTAGAATTATTGGGGAAATGTTTTCAACTTGCACTGAAATGAACATATTAGGTACTACCTAAGTGTACCTAGTACCAAAGGCAATCATTTTTGATACTAAAATAGAGTACTATGTCTTCTGTTTACAATCTTTTCGATCAATTTTTCCCCAACTGACAGTAATAATATCATCAATGTATAATATTATTAAACACATATTCCTCTGTGTGCATATTTCTTTAATTTGAACCTTTCACTTTCTTCAGGGGATTCAAATTATCCTTACAGTTTCTCTGCTTTCCGAAACTCTAGGCACAAGTCCACCTCATCAAGGTGCTCTGGAAAAGCAATGCAGGCTCACGTTTAAAGATCCTAACGAGTGAGTTCCGACCCCAATTCCTAAGGTAACTAATGATAGGATATTAGGTTGTCATTTATTCTTTCTAGTTATAGAGTCTCACTGGTGGGCCGGGCGTGGTGGCTCAAGCCTGTAATCCGAGTACTTTGGGAGGCCAAGGCCGGTGGATCACCTGAGATCAGGAGTTCGAGACCAGCCTGATCAACATGGAGAAACCCCGTCTCTACTAAAAATACAAAATTAGCTGGGCTTGGTGGCGCATGCCTGTAATCCCAGCTACTTGGGAGGCTGAGACAGGAGAATAGCTTGAACCTGGGAGGTGGAGATTGCAGTGAGCTGAGATCATGCCATTGCACTCCAGCCTGGGCATACAGAGAGACTCCGTCTCAAAACAAGCAAACAGAAAAACAAAAAAAAAAATTCTCATTGGTAAAGTAAACTGGTTGGACCCCAGAATATTTTCTGGCATTTTAATGAAGCTGATAGTAACCAATATTGTTGCAGTTGTCCGATTAACATTCCATTATTCCTGTGGCTCATATGATACATTTATCAATGCTCTTGCCACCCAATAACCTTGCCTCTAAAGAAATAACTGCATTAACTATTTTGTTAGCTTTCAAGTGTTCAGAAAGTGTAGCAGGGACGATCGGATACCTCTGCGTATCCTTTCTTCCCACCCTCATTAGGGAAAAAATAAGGCTTTTCAGCTGCGCACATTGTTCCCAGTCCATATAATAAATTATCAACTTACTTGAAGCCAGTTTTGATCTCATGATATTTTAGTGGAAGGGCTGTATGTGATTCTAAGAACTGTCATTAAGAGGGGAGGGCACAGTCTTGCTTCTCTTCCTTCTTGCTAGCTGAAGTGCAAAGTGAAATGTTAGCAGTGGTCTTGGAGTGATTTGCAACAGGGATAGAGGAAGAGCAGGATGAAAAAGGACTGTGATCTTGAAGATTGTGGTGTGGCCATTTGAACCTAGGGCCACCTGCTTCCAGTATTCTTGTACATAAAGCAGAATAAATGTGCATCCATTAAATGTAGCCTATGTAGTCTTAACTCACATATATTTTTTTCTATTACTTCCTGTTGCCTCCTCACATAATCCTATGTGAAGAATGCGATTAAATTCATTTCATCAAAGGGGAATATGAATTGTCCACTATCACACAACCATTAAAGGGCAGAAACAGATTCCAACTCGGGCTTCTCCTCTGATTGATTTTCTTCCTAGCCAGTCTGTGGTTCTGCAATGGTCAAGTGAGACTCATTCCACTACTTCCCTAGCAGAGCTGTATTGCAAAAGGTAACAGCATAATATCCACAGTGGGTGTGCTCTGAAGAACAGAGAGAATCTAGGCCAAACACCATTTTGCTGCTCTGCCCTTTGGTTTTTATTGGCTATGCTGAGGAAAAATGAAGTGAAGTGTACCTGTATATCACCACACCAGTCTCAGGCCACCCTGTAGCTAGCAGACTGATTGCAGGTGATGATTGGCCCACTTCTGCCGTGTATGCAGCTACAAGAGGAGGGGATGAGACAAACTCTTAGGACTAGGTCACAAAAAAATGTCCACATAGGCCGGGCGCGGTGATTTAAGCCTCTAATCCCAGCATTTTGGGAGGCCAAGGCGGGCAGATCACGCGGCCAAGAGATTGAGACCATCTTGTCCAACATGGTGAAACCCCGTCTCCACTAAAAATACACAAATTAGGGCCAGGCGCGGTGGCTCACGCCTGTAATCCCAGCACTTTGGGAGGCCAAGGCGGGTGGATCACGAGGTCAGGAGATTGAGACCATCCTGGCTACCACGGTGAAACCCCATCTCTACTAAAAATACAAAAAATTAGCCGGGCACCGGGGCGGGCCCCTGTAGTCCCAGATACTTGGGAGACTGAGGCAGAACACTTGAACCCAGGAAGTGGAGGTTGCAGTGAGCCTGGATCACGCCATGACACTCCAACCTGGTGATAGAGTGAGACTTCATCTCAAAAAAAAAAAAAAAAAAAAAATTCCACATAGAGTTACACCAAAGGAGTGAACTTGTATTCCATCACTTCTTTCACGATGTTCCTCTCCAGGAATTGTGGTAAATATATTTAACTTACGCTAGCAGTGCTGTGCTGAATCCCTCGCATACTGGTTCACAAGAACCAACTGTTAAACAGAGCTATTATTAAAACTTCCACTACATAAGCTATAAATTAAATAAATTACATGAAACACAATACTCATAACTATTAAGAATTTATCTCTACACTGTACTTGCATATAAGTTCTTGAGGTCATTTACAATTATTGCAACTATATGATGGAAATATCATATAATTGTGTGCTGTTAGGCACCTCTTCCCAACTCCCGGCTCAGTTCCATATGTGGTAGCAAGAAATCAACCATGGTGGGAAATTGGCACCATGAATATTAACAACTGCTGTGTATCAGGGCATTCCTCTGACCATTCCTCCCTGGAGAGAACTGAAGCATCCACCAGCACACCTCTACCTTTGGACCTCAATGCTTTGGTCCTTAGTGTACTCTGGAAGAATAAAGGCAGTATAATTTTGGGGAAGCAGGACATTGAGTCGTCAGGTTCTGTGAAGATAACAAGACCACCTTTCTCTTCCTTTAGGCCACAGCCTTTAAATAGTTCAGTAATGAACATTATATAATTTGTATTAACTTTGAAGCTAATTTTCATGCAGTCTGTGAGGTTTGAGTGTAGTTAGTGTGTGGCTATATCAAGGAGATAAGTGCAACAAAACTAGAGACTGACTCTAATATAGTCCCTGAGGTGTTTTTTGTTGTTGTTGTTTGTCTGTTTTTTGTTTTGTTTTGTTTTTGAGATGGAGTTTTGCTCATGTTGTCCAAGCTGCAGTGCAATGGCATGATTTTGTCTCACTGAAACCTCCGCCTCCTGGGTTCAAGCGATTCTCCTGCCTCAGCCTTCCAAGTAGCTGGGATTACAGGCGCCTGCCACCATGCCCGGCTAATTTTTGTAGTTTTAGTAGAGACGGGGGTTTCATCACGTTGGCCAGGCTGGTCTCGAACTCCTGACCACAGGTGATCCACCCGCCTCAGCCTCCCAAAGTGCTGGGATTACAGGCGTGAGCCACCACGCCCGGCCCAGTCCCTGAGGTTTTCTCTAAACAAATAAGCAAAGGGAGTCCCTTTCCATTAAGAGAAAAGTGTAGCAATATAAAGGTAGGCACAGCCACTTTTATTCATGCCAATAATTGCAGTCTAAGAGGACAGTAATCTGGCAGTAGCCAGAATTGTTAAGTCTACCCTGATTCTTTGTCAGTTAAATTTCTTACTAGTGTTTTTGTCTAATAAGTAAGTCCCAGGTATTTTAGTCTATATCTGCAGCTCTCAAACATGGCAGTGTATACAGATGGGCTTCAAGGTGTCCATGAAACTGCTGATCGAATATAGAAAGTGTTATGCGTGCATGAATATTCATAGACTTCATCACACACTCAACAAGGTTTATGACCCCAAATTTTTAATTTGGTTTTTTGAAAATTAGAATGATATTTTCTCATTCCGAATGTTCCAGAATTTTCACCTCTTCTATGGTACTTCAAAGTTTATTAACGGAGGATGAATAATTCATCTTTAGGATCTCTCATACATTGGGAGATAAGTCACATGAGCCAAGATACACACTAACTTAGAGAAGATAGAAATTTCTGGGATTTTCACATACATTTTCTTTTAACAATCAGTTTGCTTTTAAGAGATTTCTTTGGGGGGAGGGTACAATATTTTCCAATAACCTTAAATTCATTTAATGTTAATAAAGTCTCCATCAGTGTTTATATAGCATATTCTATTCTTAATTTTTTATTTAGGAATATATATCGTATATTCATATTGCAAAAAATAGAAACTATTTAAACATAAAGAAAATAGAAAACACAGCTATTAATCCTGTGTTTTCCATTTATTTTATGATGAGCATATTTCATATTCTTAAAAAAATTATACATAAATATACATAACACACACATATATACATGAATACACCCCCAATTTCAAAACTGGGGGCCAAGGAACATGAAGGTGATGCAGAAAACTAATAGGGGTGCCATAGTACATTTGAAATTTTTAAAGAAACCACAACAGTATTTGACACCTTTTGGACATTGTGTGAAACTCTAGCTTAAGGTAGTTTACTGTTCCAGTATTAGATAATGTGTCATTCCTTTTAATTATGTGCTTTCTGGATTTGGTCATTACTCTGATTTAGACAGAGTATCATGTAAGTTAAAAGTGGAACAGAAAATGACGATGCTAGTGGCAAATCTGCTCCCCATTCTGACAGGCATACAGTGCAATAGCACTCATCCCATTAGTAATAATTGCTGTTGTTTAAGAATGAAATAAAAATCTTTCACTTTTATTTTATGTTTATTTCTCCAAATGGCTACCAAAGTCTTAGGACATAAATTTTTAAGTTGTTTGGACCTAATGGCTCAGGACTGCTGTGGAAAAAGTTCGAAGACACTAAGGGCTATGTGAACTAAGAAAGTGTGGAAACTTCTGGCTAAGTAATAGCATCGCATCCCTTTTATTTTACCATTCTGCTGCTTTTGTATGTCTAGTGTAATCCTTTTCTCCTAGGATGTATAATACTGTCACAAACATCTTTTTTTCTTTTCTTTTTCCTCTTTTTTTTTTTTTTTTTTGAGGCGGAGTTTCGCTCTGCTACCCAGGCTGGAGTGCAGGGGCACATCTCGGCTCAGTGCCACCTCCACTTCCCGGGTTCAAGCGAATCTCCTGCCTCAGCCTCCTGAGTAGCTGGGATTACAGGCGTGTGCCACCACAACTGGCTAATTTTCGTATTTTTAGTAGAGACGGAGTTTCACCATGTTGGTCAGGCTGGTCTCGAACTCCTGACCCCATGATCCGCCCGCATCAGCCTCCCAAAGTGATGAGATTACAGCCCTGAGCCACCGCGCCTGGCTGACAAACATCTTAAAGAGCTCACCTACATATATGATTAACAGTTTTAATGGATATTTTAAGGTTGAATTGCTCTCCAAATAATTTAAAAATATGATATACCTACTCTTAAGCTATGGGAATATATTTTTATTTATATAAACATGATCAATGATTATTTTTAATCTCTAATTATTGAGAAGATAATATATGTCTTTTTGTTCATAGACAATTGTTTTAAAATAGTCTGTATTTTACTTTATTGCTTTTGTGATACTGACTCTCAGAAAACAGAGCTTGACAAAAACCCATGTACAGTAATGTGTTTCTAAATGACTTAATATAAACCAGAAACTAGGATTTCTTATTCAATACTTTATAATAAATATTAGACAACCTTCCGTATATAATGTACTGCACATTCTCAAGGAGAATTGATAACATGATTAACTATAAATGAAAGGATTACAAATTAAATTTATTCTGAATTTATTAAATGACCTAGATAGCACGGTCCCTCTCTTCAAATTATTACTTTGGTACTAAGATTTTTATAATATTTCGAGTACTCATGATTATAAATTTAGAAATAAAATGAAACAAATTAATTAGGTTTTTAAAATTGTCAGTGTCTTTTTGTTTAGAGAAGAAAATAAAAATGGTATAAGTCGTAATATAGTTAACAATAATACAATACAGTAGGAGAGTGACTCGGTTGCTCGACATTTTATCACAATTTCTACGTCATCATGTGTACCTCGTAGTCCAAGTCCAGGTAGTCAAATTCTCCGTTGGTGCGGAAGTGCTGCATGCTCCTGTCCAGAGTGAGGTTAATGCTCCGCCCCTGGCGCTCAATGACCACAGAGTGCCAGTGGTGGTCATCCAGCAAACTTCCGGTCATCACTGATGTGTGGCCGTATATGGGGCCAAGCTGGTTGCTTCCTGCGTACACAGGAGTGAAAAAGAAACAACGCCATGATGCTCTGGCCAACTCTGTGAAGCAGAAGGTCTTTCATTTACTGCCCCTAGAGGCTGACATTCCATCAAAGCTCTATCCATTCGAGTTAGCCTGGGATATCAGTAAGTAATGACACTTAAAAATACTTTATGTTCAAAGTACATACAAGTTATTAAAGATGGAAAAAAGTACTTTTTTACAAAGGGGGAAAATGAGTGTTTTATGACTGTGCAATGAATTTTGCTAAATTTTGGTAGGTTTGTTATAAAGTCAGTGCCACGTGGGTTTTTACAGAAGTCTGCCGGGTTCTGATGCTGGCTCCACTGTTAGCTTGGGGTTCAGGGCAAGTTGAGAATGCTTGGTCTCCATTTTCTCATATATACAATCAGGAAGATAATAGTACCTGCTTTGTAAGGTTGCTTGAGGATTAAATGAGTTACTATAAGCAAAGAATTTAATATACTTTCTGGCATATAGTGAATATAACTGTTACCTGTTAATCTTTTATTACTGTTACAATTATTATTAAGACCACACAGCATGACCATTTTTAATTTTCGTTGACTCCAAAAGCCATTGTTGTAAAGAGAACACTATGTGATTGTTAATGTCATAGAAAATTTACTTCTTATCTTTTAATTAAAATGATAACATTAAGAATTATATATGTAGCATTTAGTTTTGAAATAAGATCTCCATAGCAACACAACTATAAATACAAGTAAAAGATTGTTAGAATCCAATACGTTTATGAAGGTCGTCCCTGGATACAGTTTACATATTTTGTTTCATCTATGTTGTCTAACCAAGTATGGCTTTTTATGGTCAGGCAAAATTAATCACTACAAAAATATAACAGGGTTTCAGAATAAATAACATAATGGAAATAAGAGATAAACAATTGACTGTCACATTAAATTCTTCCTTTCCTTTCCTTTCCTTTCCCTCCCCACCCCTCCACTCCCCTCCCCTCCCTTCCCTTCCTTTCCTTTCCTCCTTCCTTCCTTGTCCTTCCTTCCCTCTCTCCGTCCCTTCTTCCTTCCTTCCTTTCTCCTTTTGTATGCTAATGCTCCCATACCTTACATTTTCTATTATCTTCCTAGAACATCTTTTCTTCATTTATGGTGATGAAATAAAATGTTGATGTGTGATGGTAAATCAGTGTGTATGTGTAAAATGAAACAAGGAAAAGGAGAGGGAAAAGAGGAGGAAGAGGAAGAGAAAGAAAAAAATTTCAGAGCTATCTAAGTGAAAAGGTCACATTGAGTTTTATTACTTTAAATATTTACACTAGAAGACTGAGCAGCAGGCAGATACGTCTAATATTTAGGTAACCGCATTAAAGAATGGCAGTAGATATTTGAGCATATATTTTTCTCTGGCTGCTGTAAATTCCAGTCAGTCAGTAAACTGTTTTCCAGTGTAAAGCTAATAAACTTTTTTTGGTAAGGTCACATAGTCAGTTATTTCTTTGAAAACAGTAATGTCATACCACTATAAGACACAGTTGATTTTAAAAGGTTACTCTACGTGTTTCATTTGGGATAAAAAATGAAAAGTTTGAAAAAATAAACATCTTTAGATATAATTCAACTGCAGTGTGTGTGTGTGCGCACACATGTGCATGTGTGCATATTTTGTGTGCATGTTTTATGGAAGTACACATATTTTATTTCTGGTTACTCTCCCCCGCTCTTCCTTCTTTTCCTCTATTGGGTTTTGTTTTAAAAATAATTTCAGGCTATTTTCCCCCGGTAGCACAATTAATACACGTTCCTTATTACAAGTAGAGAATATTATGAAGAAACAAGTGAAATGTAATGTAAAAATATTTCCACCTCTAAAAATAATTTGGTCTATTTCCTTCCATGTATTTTCCACAAGCAGTCATGTACCACATGATGACATTTCTTTCAACGATGGACTTCATATGTAATGGAGATAACATCAAATTTAATACTGTATTTTCACTGTATCCATTGTATTTTTTGACATGCAAATACTTACCAGTTTTTAACACAGTGGACTAAACTATTCTGTACAGTAACATGCTATACAGATTTGTATACTAGGAGCAAAAGGCTCTACCATATAGCCTAGGTGTGTAGTAAGCTACACAATTTATGTTTGTCTTTGTATACTCTTGTGTTTACAAAGTGTTGAAACTCACACAGAATTTCTCAGAATGCATCCCCATTTTAAAGCGACACGTGACTACATATATTTAATTAGATTGATAGATTGACAGATTTTATATCCTACAGATTTTATTTAATATTATATAATATTTCCCCATACAATTAAAAGTTAGAACAGGCATTTTAAATGCTATCAACATATTTCTGTGTGTTTAATTTTTCACAATTTTTGACATTGTAATTAATGTTTCAAATTACATATTTGGACTTAAATCCTAGTGGTCATTTCTCTCTTTACCTTATTATTTTTGGACCAAAATACTGTATTGTAAGAGATTTCAAATGTCCAAAGGCGTATTGTCTAGCTATTTTCCTGAAAATATTCTCTGACTTATAGAACAATACAGAGGATCCTTTTTGTCAAATACTCACCAACACTGATTTATCACTTTAAAATGGATTTACTTAGTTGACCAAAAATAAGCATTGGGTGTTTATATTTTTTTCTCTTATGACTTATCTTTTATGTCATTGGCCTCTATTTTCTCCTAATGTCTTGGTATTATTATGCAGTGGTATAATTTCTTATTCATGATTGATATTAAACCAGTATATTTGACATTTGTATCTTCCCAGGTTTTGCATACATCTTAATGTTACTTTTATTTTAATGTAAAAAATAACATTTTATGTAACTAAGTGATACAGAATTTTGTGTGACTTTTCTTCTTTGTTATAGAAGCTATTGTGTCTATTGGATCAGATCGTTAATGTCAAAAGTTTTATAATCAAGGGTATAGCTTTAAGGTAATGTATCGTTACCAATAAAAATAACCTAAGTGGAGTTGCAATTTTTAGTATAATACTGAATTTCAAAGTAATAAAAGTTAATACATGGGATACAAGTCATATTCAGGAATGTTTGGACCACTCAAATTGGTAATTGACAAATAAGTCAAATAGCCTAGAATTTTTAACCAATCAAGAGAAACAGGTGAGATAGGGGCCAAGATGGCTGAATAGAAGCAGCTGAAGTCTGCAGCGCTCAAGGAGAGGAATGAAAGGGATGAGTAAGACAGCACTTTCAACTGAAATATTCAGGTTCTCACACCGAGATGGATTAGGGAAACAACTTCACACACGGAGAATGAAGAAAAGCAGGATGGGGCTGTGGCCTACCCAGGAGCAACACAGAGTCACGGGAACCCCCAGCCCCTGCCAAGGGAAGCAGTGAGTGACTAAGTGACCCCAAGAAACCATGCTTCTCCCGTGGATATTAGCAACTCACAGATTAGGAGATCTCCTTGTGAGCCCATGACACCAGAGCCTTGCGCCTGACACACAGAGCTGTGTGGAGTCTTGGCAGAGCAACCGCTCAACCACGCACAGAGACGGAGTGGAGCTTTACAAACTCCACCCTGGGATTTCCGACAAAGGTGTCTGTAACTCAGGCAAGGTGGGAGGTCTGCACATACCCCTAGGGAGGGGGCAGAATCCAGGGAGCCGAGTAGCACTGTTCTGCGGGCTCTGTTTCCATGGCACCCTACAAGATAAGACCCACTGGCTTGGAATTTCAGCCAGCCTCTGGCAACAGGGCAAAGCCTGCCTGAGACCAGATGGAGCCTTGAGGAGAGGTGCAGACACCATCTCTGCTATTTGGTTGACTGGGCCATTCTAGCCTGTGGGCTTTGGAGAGTCCAAAGGGTCCACATGAGGAGGAAGGGTTCCCCAGAAATGTAACACAGTGGCTTTGCCAGATCATGGTCAGACTGCTTCTTTAAGCAGAGCCCCGATCCATTCCTCCTACTGGGTGGGACCTCCCAACTGGGGCCCTCCAGCCACACCTGCCTGTATGACAGAACTATTTTCTATCCCTGGGATGGAGTGACCAAGGAGGGGAGGGTTGCCACCTGGGTATGTTGGACGATTCAGTCATTCCACAGCCTGTGGGCTTTGGAGAGTCCAAGCTGATGGGGGAAAAGGCCGTTCCCCACCACAACACAGCTGCTTTGTGAAGGCATGGCCAGACTGCTTCTTTAAGTGCCCCATCCACTCCCTCACAGGGCAGGTCCTCCCAGCTGCGGCCTCTGGCCATCCTTGCCTCTGTTCTCCATGAGACAAAGTGCCTGAGGGGTGGGGCAGGTCACCAACTTGGACATTCCGGCTTCTCAGCAAGTCCAGCCTGTGGGCCTTGGAGAGCCCAAACCGATTAGAGGCTGAAGAAATCTCCAACACAGCACATAGCAGCTCTATTGAAAAGCAGCCAGACTGCTTTTTAAAGTTGATCCCTGATCTCATTTCTCCTGAGTGAGACCTCCCAACAGTGTTCTCCAGCCACGTCTCCAGGCACATTTGGGCCAGGAATAGGTCAGTATATCCCTAGGATGAAACTTCTAGAGGAAGGAGCAGGCTGCTATTTTGCTGTCCTGCAGCCTTCGTTGATAATATTATACCTCCAGTTACAGGAAAAATTGAGGCAAATAGGGTCTGGAGTGGACTTCCAGCAAATCACAATAGCCCTATGGATGAGTGGCCAGACTTCAATAGGGCTGTAAAAAAAAAAAAAAAAACCAACCAGAAAATAACAACAACAAACCCCACAAAACCCCACCCCAAATCAGCAACTTCAAAGATTGAAGTAGATAAACCCACAAAAATGAGAAGCAATCAATGCAAAAATGCTAAAAAATCAAAAGCCAGAGTGCCCCTTTTCCTCCACATGACTGCAACACCTCTCCAGGAGGGCTCAGAACTGGACTGACGCTGAGATGGCTGAAACGACAGAAATAGGCTTCAGAAGGTGGGTAATAACAAACTTCACTGAGGTAAAGGAGCATGTGGTACACCATGCAAAGAAGCTAAGAATCATGATAAAACAATATGGGATCTGATAGCCAAAAGAACCAGTTTAGAGAGGAACATAATTGACCTGTTGGAGCTGAAAAACACATTGTGAGAACTTCACAATGCAATCACAAGTATTAATAGCAGGACAAGCAAAGCAGAGGAAGGAATCTCAGAGATTAAAGACTATCTTTCTGAAATAAGACAGGCAGACAAGAATAGAGAAAAAATAATGAAAAGGAATGAACCAAATCTCTGAGAAATATGGGATTATATAAAGATACTAAACCTACAACTGATTGGGGTACCTGAGAGAGACAGGGAGAATGGAACCAAATTGGAAAACATACTTCAGGATATTATCCGGGAGAACGTCCCCAACCTAGCAAGAAGGCCAACATTCAAATTCAGGAAATGTAGAGAACCTCAGTAAGATACTCCATGAGAAGATCATCCCCAAGACACATAATCATCAGATTCTCTGAGGTTGAAATTAAAGAAAAAATGTTAATGGCATCCAGAGAGAAAGGCCAAAAGGCCCGGTCACCTACAAAGGGAAGCCCATCAGACTAACAGCAGATCTCTCAGCAGAAACCCTACAATCTAGAAGAGATTGGGGGCCAATATTCAATATTCTTAAAGAAAAGAATTTCCAACCCAGAACTTCACATCCAGTCAAACTAAGCTTCATAAGTGAAGGAGAAATAAGATCCTTTTCAGACAAGAAAATGCTGAGGGAATTTGTTACCACTAGACCTGCCTTGCAAGAGCTCCTGAAGGAAGCACTAAATATTAAAAGGAAAACCCATCACGAGCCACTATAGAAACACACCAAAATACACAGACCAGTGACACTATGAAGCACTGCATAAACAAGTCTGCAAACTAACCAGCTAGCATCATAATGACAGAATCAAATCCACACATAACAATACTAGCCTTAAATGTAAAAGGGCTAAATGACCCAAGTAAAAGACACAGAGGCAAGCTGGATAAAGAGCCAAGACCCAATAGTATGCTGTCTTTACAAGACCCATCTCACATGCAAACACGCACATAGGCTCAAAATAAAGGGATGGAGAAAAATTTACGAAACAAATGGAAAACAGAAAAAAGCAGGGGTTACAATCATAGTTTCTGACAAAACAGACTTTAAACCACCAAAAGTCAAAAAACACAAAGAAGGGCATTAAATAATGGTAAAAGGTTAAAATCAACAAGGAGAGTTAACTATCATAAATATATATGCACCCAGTACTGGAGCACCCAGATTGATAAAGCAAGTTCTTAGAGGTCTTCAAAGAGACTTAGATCCCCACACAATAAAAATGGGAGACTTTAATACCCCACTGATAGTATTAGACAGATCGTCGAGGCAGAAAATTAACAAAGACATCCAGTACTTCAACTCAGCTTTGGATCAAGTAGACCTGATAGATATATACAGAATTCTCCACCCCAAAACACCAGAATATGCATACTTCTCATCACCACATGGCACTTACTCTAACTTTGATGACATAATTGAAAGTAAAACACTCCAACGCAAATGAAAAAGAACCAAAATCATAACAAGCAGTCTTTCAGACCACAGCACAATCAAATTAGAACTCAATATTAAGAAATTCACTTAAAACAACACAACTACATGGAAACTGAACAATCTGCTCCTTAGTGACTCTTGGGAAAAATTAAGGGAGGAATCAAGATTTTCTGTGAAACTGATGAGAACAAAGGTACAAAGTACCAGAATCTCTGGGATGCAGCTAAAACTGTGTTAAGAGGGAAATTTATGGCCCTAAATGCCCACATCAAACAGCTAGAAATATCTTAAGTTAGCAACCTAACATCACAACTAAAAGAACTAGAGAACCAAGAGCAAACAAATCCCAAAGCTAGCAGAAGACAAGAAATAACCAAGATCAGAGCTAAACTGAAGGAATACAGAAATACAAAAAAAAATCCTTCAAAAAACAAAACAAAACACACAAAAGTCAATGCATCCAGGAGCTGGTTACTATGATCTGGTTCTGTGTCCCCATCCAAATCTCATCTTGAATTGTAATCCAATTTATAATCCCCATGTGTTGGGGAAGGGACTCCATGGGAGGTGATTAGATCATGTGAGTGGTTCCCCCTTGCTGTTCTCATCATAGTGAGTGAGTTCTCATGACATCTGATGGTTTTATAAAGGGCTTTCCCTGACTTCACTCTGCACTTCTCTCTCCTGCTGCCATGTGAAGAAGGATGTGTTTGCTTCCCCTTCAGCCATGATTGTAAGTTTCCTGAGGCCTCTCCAGTCATGTGAAACTGTAAGTCAATTAAAACTCTTTCCTTTATAAATTACCCAGTCTTGGGCAGTTCTCTATAGGAGTGTGAGAATGGACTAATACACTGTTTTTTTTTTGAAATAATTAATAAAATAGATAGACCATTAGCTAGACTAATGAAGAAGAAAAGAGAGAAGTTTCAAATAAACACAACCAGAAATGACAAGAGGGCATCACCACTGACCCCACAGAAATACATTTGTATTTCCCTATAGAAATATGTTTATAGTTCTCTATAATTTTTATATTATTCTCTGTACCATCAGAAAATACTATAAACACCTCTATGCACATGAACTAGAAAATCGAGAAGAAATGGATAAATTTCTGGACACATGTACCCTCCCAAGACTACACCAGAAAGAAATTGATTCCCTAAGCCAGACCAATAATGACTTCAGAAAATGAGGCAGTAATAAATAGCCTACCAACCAAAAGAGCCTAGGACCAGACAGACTCACAACTGAGTTCTACCAGAGGTCCAAAGAAGAACTGATACCATTTCTATTTAAACTATTCCAAAAAATTTAAAAGGAAGGACTCCTCTCTAACACATTCTATGAGGCCAAAACCTGGCAGAGACACAACAACAATAACAAAAACTTCACGCCAATATTTTTGATGAACATCTATGCAAAAATCCTCAGCAAAGTACTGGCAAACTGAATCCAGCAGCACATCAAAAAGTGTATCTGCTGCAATCAAGTAGGCTTCATTCCTGAGATGCAAGGTTGGTTCAGTATACACAAATCAATAAATGTGATTAATCACATAAATAGATATAAAGACAAAAACCACATGATTATCTCAGTAGATGCAGAAAAGTTCTTCAATAAAATTTAACATCCCTTCATATTAAACACTCTTAGTTAACTAGGTTTTGAAGGCACATACCTCAAAATAATAAGAGTCATCTATGACAAACCCACAGCTAGTATCATACTAAATGGGCAAAAGCTGCAAGCATTCCCCTTGAAAACTGGCACAAGACCAGGAGGCCCTCTCTCACCGTGACTATTCAACATAGTATTTGCTATCCTGACCAGGGCAATCAGTCAAGAGAAAGAAATAAAGCATATTCAAATAGGAAGAGAGGAAATCAGATTATCTTTGCAGATGTCATGATCCTATACCTAGAAAACCTCATCATCTTAGCCAAAAAGATTCTTAAGCTGATATGCAACATCAGCAAAGTCTCAGGATACAAAATCAATGTGCAAAAATCACAAGCATTCCTATAAACCAACAACAAGCAATCAGAGAGTCAAATTATGAATGAACCACCCTTCACAATTACTGAAAATAACATAAAATACCTAGGACACAGCTAACAAGGGAAGTGAAGGACCTTGTCAAGAGCTACAAACCTCTGCTCAAAGAAATCAGAGATGACATAAATAAATGGAAAAACATTCCATGCTCATGGATAGGAAGGATAGGAATAATCAACATCATGAAAATGGCCATACTGTCAAAAACAATACACAGATTCAATATTACTCCCATAAAACTACCATTGACATTCTTCAGAGAATTTTTTTAAAATTATTTTAAAATTTACATGAAACCCAAAAAGGGCCTAATGGCCAACACAATCCTAAGTAAAAAGAACAAAGCTGGAGGCATCACACTACCCAACTTCAAACTATACTGCAAGGCCACAGTAACAAAAACAGCATGGTACTTGTGTGAACAGACACCTAGACCAATGGGACAGAGTATAGAACTCAGAAATAAGACCATACACCTACAACCATCTGATCTTCAACAAACCTGACAAAAACAAACAATTGGGAAAGGATTTCTCATTGAATAAATGGAGATGGGGGAGAAGTGGCTAGTCATATGCAGAAAACTGAAACTGGACCCCTTCCTTACACCATATACAAAATCAACTCAAGCTGAGTTAAAGACTTAAACATAAAACCAAAAATTATAAAAACCGTAGAAGAAAATCTAGGCAATACCATTTAGGACATGGGCAAAGGCAAAGATTTCATGATGGAGATACCAAAAGAATTGCAACAAAAGCAAAAATTGACAAATGGGATATAATTAAACTAAAGAGCTTCTGCACATTAAAAGAAACTATCATCAGAGTGAACAGAAAAACTACAGAACGGGAAACAAGTTTTGCAATCTATCCATCTGACAAAGGTCTAATATGCAGCTTCTACAAGGAACTTAAACAAATTTACAAGATAAAAACAAACAACCCCATTAAAATGTGGGCAAAGTACATGAACAGACAGTTCTCAAAAAAAGATATGCATGTGGCCAACAAGCAGGGAATAAAAAGCTCTACATAACTGATCATTAGAGAAATGCAAATCAAAACTGCAATGAGATATCATCTCAAAATGATTATTATTAAAAAGTCAAAAAACAACAGATACTGGTAAAGCTGCAGAGAAAAAGGAGAGCTTTTATGCTGATGGTGGGAGGGTAACTTAGTTCAATCATTGTGGAGGACAGTGTGAAGACTCCTCAAAGATCTAGAGGCAGAAATACCATTTGATCCAGCAATTCCATTACTGGGTATAAAACCCAAAAGAATGTAAGTCATTCCATTATAAAGATACATGCACACATATGTCCATTGCAGCACTATTCACAATAGCAAAGTCATGAACTCAATCTAAATGCCCATCAATGATAGACTGGACAAAGAAAATGTGGTACATATACACCATGGAATACTATGCAGCTATAAAAAGAAATGAGATCTTGGCCTTTGTAGAACATGGATGGAGCTGGAGGCTACTGTCCTCAGCAAACTAATGTAGGAACAGAAAGTCAAATACCACATGTTCTTACTTATAATTGAGAGCTGAATGATGAGAACACATAAACACATGGAGAGGAAAAACACACACTGGGGCCTGTCAGAGGGTTGGGTGGGGAGGAAGGAGAGCATCAGGAAGAATAGCTAATGTAAGCTGGCCTTAATACCTAGGTGATAGGATGTTCTGTGCAGACAACCATCACGGAATTTACCTACGTAACAAAGTTGCACATCCTTCACATGCACCCATGAACTTATATTTAAAAGAAGAGAAAGAGGTACCATTACTTTGCCAAAACTATAATTTTGAACGCCAGTACCAATACTGCAGATCCTGACTTTAGCTTTAAGTAAATCCTAGCTACATCATCAACATACAGACCTACATTGTTACTGTCCATTGAAAAACAACAACAGGTTCAGGAATGGTGGCTCATGCTTGTAATCTCAGCACTTTGGGAGGTCAAGGCAGGCAGATCATTTGAGGTCAGGAGTTTGAAACCAATCTGGCCAACATGGTGAAATCCTCTCTCTACTAAAAATACAAAAATTAGCCAGGCATGGTGGGGGGATCATGTAACCCTAGTTACTCAGGAGGCTGAGGCAGGAGTATCACTTGAGCCCGGGAGGCAGAGGTGGCAGTGAGCAGAGATCATGCCACTGAACTCCAGCCTGGGTGACAGGGTGAGACTCTGACTCAAAAACAAGTTAATAAATAAATGAAAAATAATAAAAAATAAAAACAACAACAACTGCACATAAAACAATAACTTCATTAAATTCAGATGTTTCAGCAGCCAACATTTCATTTCTCTGTGTTCTTTCTCTCTAGTTAACTGTAGTCAAAATATCGAATTACGCCTTTCATTCTTTCTTTACCTAGAAAATTTGTCTTTTCTTTTCCACTGAATGGAAATTAACAGTAACCTCCATGCTATTAAGCCCAATATTTTCCTCTCTGTCTTCATCTTACACGTCATTTAGAGGACTTCAACAGTTGACAACCACTTTTGTGTCCTTGATTTCTGTGATACTACACTTTCTTCATTTTCTCCTACTCACTATTCACGACTACTTAGTCTCCATTTTAGTCTTCTCTCAGTCTCGTTTCTCAACTTCCATAATAGAAAGTTCTACTTAGATGTTTAATAAGCAGAATTAACCATGTCCAAACTGATCTCTAGAGTTCCTCCTAAAGTCTTCTCTATTTCTGAAAATGACACTAATGTCCATTTGGTGCTGAAACCCAAATCCTAGGGCTCATTCTTTATTTCTACTCTTTTCTTCTTACGCTATATCCAACCCGTCATAAGTCATGCTGAATGTACCACTAAAATAATTTCCTTAATTGAAATATTTCTCTGCATCTCCACTGATAACCACCTCATACAAGCAGTACTATCTCTCACCCAAACTATGCAGAAGTTCTGCTGCGACTCTCATATCTACACAAGTAATTGAAGTCTCGATGCACTTGTTAAAAATAAGATGATAAAGCCATACAGTTTAATGCATTCCAACAGCTTCCTATTCTTAAAAATAATATCTAAACATTTGGCATACCCTGCAGGATCCCACAGGATTTGGGCAATTTCCACCTCTTGGATTTCATCTTTTGTCTTAATAACCCACAGCATTGATGCACAGCAGCATCCTTCCTGTTTCTTGAGCATGCTTTTTGTCTTCAATGTTCTCTTCCTATGTAATCCCATTTCTCTCATGTTTTCATGGCTAGTTCCTTTTCAACACTCAGATCTCATCTTAAATATTTTCTCCTCCGAGCAGGCTTTCATCACTACACATTCCAATATTGGCCCTGTTGCCTCTGAACAGGACATATTAACCTATTCCCCTTATCATATTAAGCTTCTCAACTGGTTCATATTTATTATTTGAAGTCATTCATTTTTGCTTAGTTGTTTTAAAATAAGAATGATAAATGCTATATTGTCTGATACCTCCATTAGGTCATGAACTTAATGAGCTTAAGGATTTTGTCTACTTGTTCCCTGCTATAGGCCAAAGACTAGTATAGCACCTTGTATAGCAGAGGTGTTTAATAAATATTTTTTAAATGAATAGATATTTCATTATATACCAACTGTTATACATTAAGAATGAATTGACAACATAATATGAGCTCTTTTCATAATTCACATTTTAAAGAATTGAGCAACATGAACGTTTTCCTGATGGGAACATCCATAATGGAAAGAATAGTACTGAGAATCAGAACATACCTAAGTTTAAACTGAGGACCAGCTTGGCTTTTTTCAGTTCCAAGGTAATGTAATCTCCTTGCTGTCCTTCTCCGTGCAAGATTACTCCTTCACTTTCAGACGTCTTAAATTTCAAGGCAATGACATCTTTCAGTGTTTTCATCTTCTTGTTTCTGAATCTATATGGTAATACAACATGGCCATCAAAGTTGATAACATCAGCCCCTAAAACAAACAAACAAACAAATTAGTTTAGTCACCTATGTTACCATCCACTTCCAACAGGTGTCTGCAAAGAATAAATGAGAATTAAATAAGTGTTTTTCTTGAAAAATTGACAGTCCTTTGTTTTTATTCTATTCCTTCTTTCGATTTACTGTTTTTCTTTAAAGGAGGTTTTATGGAGAGTATTGATAAAAATGCTCATAAAAGCTCTATCAGTTGAACATTTTACTTTAATTACAAAATTAGTAATATAAATTCAATGGGTTATATGCTTCAAATCTTAACTTAGGAATCTAGAGTTTAGCCCAAAATAGTAAAATTTTTAAATAGCTAACAGATTATGAGACTTAAATGTTTTATTCCTTAATGATAATTCCTCATGATTTTAAGTATATATTTTATTCAAAAAGTTGCTTTCTTTGATGTAAGAATGAAGGCACTTGGAATGTGATCTTTTATGCTATTCTCATTTTTTTTCTAATGGTTTCTATACTTCACCACAATTTTAGTAAACCTTGTTGTAGTATTCAGAGTTTACAACCAACTTAATTTTCAGAAACTTCTTAACATTTATTCTTAGGAATCAGTCTGTCTCAAATTTCTTATTACTTCCTTGTATTTGGAATGGAGAATTGGGCACCATTGTTTGTTTTTTCTCTACGTTGGACACAGGTATCTCGACTTATCCATATATGAGTTTGAAGAACAAATAGCCAGCATATACTATGACTCCAGCAGCTCTAATTTTAGTTTTAGGGGAATATATTAAAATGAGGAAAGTATGTAATCTTTTTGTAAAAAAAAAAAAACCGTGAAATTTTGTCACTATGATCCGAAATATGTGATTGTGAGGATCCATTTTATAACTACTATTTATTTCACACCAGAAATAAAAATCAGATGATATTATTTATTTGGCACTATTGGTCAATGCATTCTCAATTCATGGAATGATTCAAAAATGCAATGTAACCATTCAGATCAAATATTGAGTTCAAATAGAAGCTTTGTTACCATGATCAAATCTTCATTGTTAAACATATTTTCAATAGACTATTTCAGTAAGCTTTTCATTTTTAAATCATAGAAAGCATAGTCAAATGGAACAGCTCTAATAACTTTAGAATTACAAGCCTGGAGAAAGCTAGCCTCTAGGTTTTGGGCAAGGTCTGGTTAAAGAACTCCAGAGGGAGACATTGGAGAAAAATAATAGCCAGTTTAAAGCCTGTTAGAGAAATATTTTCTCATTTCATGTCCTAGTTCTCTGGCACTTGTTTACTTCAATCACCACCAGGAACACTTTGGTTTGCCTTGTAGGTGGAGCATACCACCGAATAAATCCCTGTGGTGGCCACAGAAGAGATGTAGAGCTGCCAGAACCACATCCACTCTTTGTTTGTGTTGAGTTTACCTCGTTCTATAAAGTGAATTGTTGTGAATACAGTCACTTTGAATATTACTTAAAATGAAATCTAAGCTTGCCTTTCAAATCATTGATGGCTTTCACGTACTTTGAAAATATTTATGCTAGTATCTCAAATATTTATGCTTTTAAATAAGTCTGTACAATGTTACATTATAAAACATTCAAAAAATATGACTTTAAACTTTAAGTTTTAATTCTTATAATCAGCTCTTTATTGCCCACAAAAAGACTTTCTTAATCAACAGAATTCTGTTCTCTGAGACTGTGAATCACAGAGGTTTATTTTAATATGAGAGAAAAAAATCAACTGTTAAATTTTGGCTTCTGCTAACACTGCAAAGGCAATTAGACTTTAGCTTAATCATATATACTGTCACAGCTGAATTTCAATGGCAGTATCTTTATCATCTGCAATGAGAAATAAAGGAGAGGAAAAAAGGAATTTGATTTTCAGATTCCAGGTTGAACTTATAATCCAGCAGTTGATAGATACTTTTTGTCTTGAAAAGTGAATAAAAGAAACACAGACGAGAGTAAATTCTGAACTCTAGACGGTAGTTTTGCAGTCAATTTCCTATCAGTGACAGTTAAATAATAGACACATCATTGTTTTAAACACCTTCAGCATATTTTAATTGATATAACATATTTCTAATTCATCTGTCAGGAAGTAAATGTTCCCTGAGCTTGTATTCAGGGAACAAGAATCACCTCCTCTATGCTTTCTTCTAAATCAAAACACATTTAATTCTAGGTACAGAATACTGATTTATGCAAATGTTAATGCATTTCTGTCTTACTTTTAGAGCAATGAGAAAATGTGACAGAAAGGTTGAAGATGGCTTATTTTTTTTCAGACAATCCTATGATATTAATGAAAACAGGAAGGAAAGCTATTCATGTGGACCAAGTCTAACTTTACAAATAAATGGTAAGTAGTCAGGGTCAGTTGGGAAACAAAATGCTCTGTAAGGTAGATTCTCCACAGAGAAAAACAAAAAGTTTCAACGTATTTTCCCATCGATCTAGCCATCTATCTAAAACAAAATTAAAAGTTGTTTTCTATGAATGGGTTAAATGCTTCCAAAATATCAGCATGTCCTCTTGTGAATAGAAGCTCAGAACTGGCTTGAAAATTATAAAATTTCTAGAAATAATCTATGATATTTACACTTTAACACACACCATGTACTTTTTAAAAAGTCTAGGATATTCTACAATAATGTAAAGAACATCCATCACAGTTTAGCTCTTTTTCTTACAAAAATAGATTAAAATTTCATTTGATACCTAATAATGCATTGTGCTTATTTGGGGACAAGCCACGTTTTTCTTCTATTATCCTGATTGCTTATCACTCCCTAGAATTAAGTTTTCTATGCAGTGATTAAATATGTATGGTTGAACTGTTTAAGCAATCTGAACAATAATGGCTAGTCAAAAAGTGAATGCAAAATCATAGTGTTTCCACAATTTTGTTCCTAACAATAGCTCAGCAAGCTGGTAATATGCCCAGTTCATCAAATCATCATGGCAGAAAGGGCTTTTTCAAAAACATTTTATTGTTCCTTAGTCTTCACTTTCTAACTTTGAATAAGATAATTTGAAGAAGTGTTTACCATATAAAGATTTTAATATTAAAATTAAGTTTATTTAATATTTTAATTTTAAAAGATAACGTTGCTATATATTTTATTACAAACTATGTCTATAGCTCAAAAGAAATTAAACAATACAGAAATATAGAAAGTAGAAAGTGAATCCCAGCCACAAAAGTTCACCAATGTTAATGGGTACTTAATTGGTGCATATCCTACATTTTATATATTTACCTAAATATCCAACTATCTAAGGTATGGAATAATTCATATATATCTATATTTAAAGATATAGCTAGATATATCTTTATCTACAGATATAGATATATCTTTATATATAGATACAGATATAGATACATACCTCAGATACAGCTATAGATAGATCTACCTATCTATAGATAGCTATAGATAGATCTACCTATCTATATATCTGAGGGAGGAAGGGAGAAGAATAAAGAGAGTGGGAGGGAGAGGGAGAATTTCATTTAGTCATGGTTCAAATTGTACACTAATAATTTGAATTTGGGGTGACATAATACTTATAGTACAGGGAAATTGCATGTTTTAGTTAATTACAATGTTTTATTAATCTTCATAAAAGGCCCTTATAAAAGTAAGAATATCTAATGTGAAACTGTACTCTATTTATCTGAAAAAATTAAAAAGTATTTGCATATAGCATACCCACAAATAAGTATTCAAGAGTTACTTTTAATACCACTTCCCTATAAAATTTTTTGAGTTACTTTTACAGGGGATCTGAAAGAAACAAAAAGGTTTAAAGAAAAAAAATTAGGCCGGGCGCAGTGGCTCAAGCCTGTAATCCCAGCACTTTGGGAGGCCGAGACGGGCGGATCACGAGGTCAGGAGATCAAGACCATCTTGGCTAACACGGTGAAACCCCGTCTCTACTAAAAAATACAAAAAGCTAGCCGGGCGAGGTGGCGGGCGCCTGTAGTCCCAGCTACTCGGGAGGCTGAGGCAGGAGAATGGCATAAACTCGGGAGGCGGAGCTTGCAGTGAGCTGAGATCTGGCCACTGCACTCCAGCCCAGGCAACAGAGCGAGACTCTGTCTCAAAAAAAATAAAAATTTAAAAAATTTAAAAAATAAAAAAATAAAAGAAAACAATTAAACAGGTATTATTTCATCTTTTTTCTGAAATAACTAATGATAATATACTATTTGTGATTATTTTAAATTGCATATAAAGAATCTTTATGTATGTACACAGATACACATATGGATAATACTGTATATAGTTTGTGTTTGGTTTTTGTTACTGTACATTTTTTAAACCTTATTTCATAATTTTGTTTTCTAAAACAGGATTTTGATTAGCTAAAAAGGTACCATCATTTCAGTGTCCAAGTTCTTCAATGAAAATTTTGGTAGAAGTTTGTTTTTATTCTCATAAATAAACCTTTTATTTTGGAAAAAGTTTAGATTTAGAGAAAAGCTGAAAAGGTAGTTGGAAAGATAGGGTTCTCACACCTTTCACCCAGCTTCCTCTAATACTAACATTTTACATAACCTGGTACATTTGTCCACATGAAAATACTATCTTAAGTAAAGTGGTATTCCCTCAAATACAGACTATACTTGGATTTCACCAGGGTTTCACTAACGCTTTTTTGCTGATGTTCTAGGACTCAATCCAGAATCTCTCATTGCATTTAGTTATGATGCCTCCCTAGTCACTTCTAATCTGTGACAGTACCCAATTCTTTCCTTGTCTTTCATAACTTTGATCCTCTAGAGGAGCACCAGCCGGGCATTTTGTAGCATCTTTCTCAGTTTGGATTTATCTGATGTTTTCTTAGGACTAGACTGCATTATTGATATTTGGGGAGAATATCACAGAGTTGTGGAAGCATGTATCTCAAATATATACACTATTTATTTTTCAATTATATAATACTTCAATAAAGGTAAAAAATTATATAGGTTTTTAATTAGAGAAAAAGGGAAACAAAATGAAAGACATTCTTTTATAAAAAATAAACTAAAAACTAGTAAATTTGGAACTTTAAATTTTGTGAAAGCATATATATTCCACAAATACATAAAAAGCATGTAAATCTAAAAAAAAAAGTAAAAATGTATATTAGCCAGTTAGTACAGAATCTAATATTACATAGTTCACACTAATAAATATCAAATCACTTCGAGAGTTTGAAATGTATTTTATTTCTGAAACTGAACTTTAAAAGGACTAGAAGACAGAATTTGTTTATTTTACAAATTTCACACAGATGCAAATCTGTGTATTATTTTTATTGTCAGATGTCAAAATTTTAGATACATTGATCATTCTTCACAAAAAGTGTGACTGCCAACTTCATCTCCTCTCTATTCACCCAGCTTTATTCATTTTTATAGCATTTATCTCTACCTGATACATTGACGTTTGTATATTTACAGCATATCTCCTCTGAGACTTTCTTTTGTTCCATTCTAAAGCCCAGCACTTAAAACAGTGCCTGAAAAACAGTGAATGTTCATTAAATATTTGTTGAATGTTTGAATGTTGTCACTCATATTTCTATTAATTGGATTAAGGTACAATAAACATTGTTATTTCATACTTCATTAAAAAATTAGGGTCACTAGATTGTAAGAAGTTTCAAGAATCTCACTGATCCATCTTGGTGCTACAACTACAAATATACTTGAGGTTTCAATAGTCAGATAAAAACATTGGTAATGTTAGGCTACTTTTGGGGAGCTGTGGTAGTGGGCAAGAATGTATTCCATTATTTTAAATTGATTCAGTCCTAGAACAGACACAACTCTTGTGGACTCAATCTCATTCCATCTACACATTGCTTTGATCTGGATACTTTCTTTCTCCTAACCCACTGCCTTTCTTTTTCTCAATGCATCTGTGATATAAACCTAAATAGTTAAAATAGATTTCAAAATATCAGCATAGCTAATTTAGAGTAATAGTAGCAAATGACCTTTTTCCTCATCCTTTAAAAATGATCTAGAGATAGAATCTGAAATCACTTCTACTTTGGGGAAAATGGAACAAAACAAAAAACCTCAAGGCTCTTCTTTCCTGCAGGCCAGCATCTCACAGTTATTGCAATATTTCTGCTTAAAATATATTGCTTTGCCCTTCAGTGCTTGATATCCCCTAGGACAATGATAACAATATCAGAGGACTCTGATTTCATTTCTGCATACCATTTAGATTCCAATCCAGTAACTTGGAAGGCTGATCCACATGCATGTTCCACAGGCATATCTCACTCTACCTGCTCAACATATAATTATTTCTCTGAGCCCCACTACTTTTATTATATCCACTATCCAGTCACTCAAGTCAGAGATCTGAAACTTTCTTGAGCTTCTTTTTTTTTTTCTTTTTTTCCTTTTTGCCTACCCACATTTAGCGAGTTTCAAGACCTGTGAAATATAGAGCTTTGTGCACTGGCAGTATCATAGCCAATGAGTTTATCTGAGGTGCAATGATTGTTCATTGAAATTTGATATTTCAATTTGATAGTTCACTTTGATATTTTTAAAACTCATAGCATACTTTTGTATGTACTACCATAAGCCCACCATTACCTCACATGTTGCCTATTGTATTAACATTGTTAAGTGACCAATTCCCATCCATTGGTCTTATTTCTGTTAAATCCAACTGATATGAACAGGAGACAAGAGGGTGGTTCCCTGGCAAAGACCCCGCCTTCAAGCCTGCAAACTGTGGTGCTAAATGAGAACAGTTATCCTGTTTTCCTGTCCGATTGTTGCTTTTTGCAAAACAAACCTGGCCCGCCGTGCTCCCCATCCTATACTCATAAAAACCCCAAACACCAGGTTCCATGAACAGATAAGCAGTAGAACAGAAGAGCAGCACAGCAGAGAAGCAGAGAAGAGAGGAAGCGTCTGTACATCAAGAGGAGTTTGGCTGGGGAAAGTCAGCTAGGAGACTGGCCGTGGGATGGTTGAACTCCAGGGGAAGATCATCTTCCCACTCCATCTCCTTTCCAGCTCCCCATCCATCCTGCTGAGAGCCACCTCTATCACTCAGTAAAATCCCTGCATTCCCCATCCTTTAAGTCCATGTGACCTGATTGTTCCTGAATGCCAGACAAGAACCTGTGTACCAAGATGACACGGTATAAAAGGCTGTCACCCTGAATCTCCACTGAACTGGTTAACACTTAGCCATCCACAGATGGCAAAGCTAAAAGAGCATTGAAACACCTCCAGACACGGCCATGGAGCCAGAGCCCAAAAGCGCTTACTCCAGCTCACCTGCATATTCCTCCTCCCAAAAGGGGTTTTTGCTGAGCAAAGGAGCCACACCCCTGTTGCAAGTACCACGAAGGGGTCCAGGGGACTCTCCTGTCTTAAAACCATCACACAGAAGCTAGAAAGACCTTTTTGAAATAACTCTTTCCCAAAAAGATCAAAAGCCAGGTTCTTCAGTGAGGCCTACACCACCCTCAATGATATAGCTCCTGTCTTTCCATCCAGGTTCATTTTTAGTGCCATCTTTCTTTTTATGTGCTCGTGATGGTAAACAGATTGAATTCCTCGCAAACTTCACACCTTTCCTTGGGCTATGCTCACTTTTCTCAATGAGCTGCCATTTTTCTGAGTACTAGTTTACTTTTAGGCATCTTCCAAGCCTCAGATAAGCTTTACCACTAGAAAGTTTGCCTGTGTGAAACAGCTTTGGTCTATTGTCCCCTAGCTGCTTGCATACTTTTATCATTTTACTTCTCATGTTATATTGAATTTGTCTTCTTTTGGGTGTGATTTTTCCTGTGGACTTGAAGCTCTTCTAGGATACAGGCTTTGGATTGCTCTGTTTTGGATTCCTGGCAGCATCGACATTTCCTGATGGAACTGATGGCAACATCATTTAGGTTTGAAACAAGGCAAAAGGAGAATTTCACTGTGTTATTATTTCCCCTCTAAACTATGCCTGTGATCATGCAGTTTACTTCCTAAGAGTACAGACTTATATATGATTTAATGCTATATAACTCTTACAACTATGAGTGTCCAATATGAATAAATGGTTTTAAGCATAACATGCTTTTATTATACTTACACTGGAGTTATTTGTTTGTAAGTCAAAGGCCAAAACATTGAACTCCTGTTTGAGTTTAAATACAGAATATATAATTTCCTTTGAATTAAATGCATTAATGAGAAACTTGCATATTCTAAAGTTAAAGTCACTAAGTTTTAAACATCTTTTAGAGCAGTCATTGTATGCTAACCTGAAATAGTTACTGATTTTCAGAGGCAAGATCAACTGACTCCCACATATTTTATTTTTAATTTTTGAATTACTCAACAAAAAATGTATATATGATAAACCGTGAATGGCTGATTATCTGGTTGGCCCATTGAATCATAAAAAAAAAAAAAACACAGACACAGGAAAATATTAATAACTTTTTAAAGTTATAGCATTAGATATCACATTATTCAACATGAAGAGACAAAAAAGCCCACTGAGGTACCCTATGCCTCCCAAAATGGACATGCGTACACACACATACACCCCCCTCCACACACACACCAAAACACAATCACACACCTATATTCTGTCCTCCCTCTCAACCACTCATTACCCACAGGATATCAGAAAATCAGAGTGGTCTATTTCTAAGCAGGGTTATAACTCTCATATATCTAATAATGCAGAAATAATAACCAATTTCTGAAAATTAGCATATAAACTATTTGTAGGAAATCCATGTGGAAGCTGTTTTTATTTATTTTTGTAAATCCAAAAGTCAAATAAATTAGACTTGCCTTCTCTGTGATAATATTGCTGTTTACTGAGAATAGCGCTACAATTGTTGACCATACAAAATCTAGTTATTTTGCTAGTGAAAAGACTACCTAGAATTATAAATCCTGAGTAAATGCTACACAGATGAGGCAAGAAACCAGACATCAAGAAATTCCTCAGAATGTCTTTTGATTTAAATTATTCCCAACATTTATTTTGGAATTTTAAAAATCTTCTATTCAGTTCACCTTCTAGTTCCATTTAAAATATCATCGTCAGTGTTCTGTCCAAATTTTGATACTACATAGATTAAAGATAGCAGTTTAGTTACAAATGGTGATAAGGAACTTGTTTTGAGGCACTCTTTTCATAGTAATTTATATAGCATTGAGGAAAAAATCAATTATCCCTATGAGTAAAGGGAGGCTGGTAGCTGTGGAGGGTGGGAGCGGGGGTAATGGCAGCCACCTGTGTCATTTCTTGGAGCTGCCATGGCTTTAATTTCCCCTCTGTCCTGACTATGTATTTTAATCTCTGTACTTCAATGCTTTGACATCTGGGGTCTTGCTGTCCCTAGAAGGACTGCCCTTCCCAGGGTTAGCCCATTTCTAGAGATGGTAAGCACACTTTCCAAATATAAAACAACCAATCCAGAGTCCACACCCCAACTGCTTCCTTTATCCAGCTTTCTCTCTTCTGGACCATGATCCATCTTCCCTATTCATCCCAGAATCAGGTACAAGACAACTAGTATCAGCCTCTACACCATAGAGCCCACTGGAATAATTATTCCAGCTAGCCAGACCTAAGCCTGCTTACCCTGCTGCACCTATTCCTTCCCATGGAAACTACAATAAAGGATCTTGCCTACAGTTTTTGCTTCCCCTCTGCCTCCTGATAGACCTGGTGCTTCCCTGAGCTCCCTACCTCCAGACTACACCCTGTGGCATGGCCTGCCCCATCCTGTTGGGAACTGTGAGTAATAAAATATTAGTATCGTTTCACAGCAAGTGTTTTCTGGTATGTTGGCCTTATTATGTCTCAAATTTTCTACTAATAAACTACTTTAGAAAGTACTCTGTACAGAAAATTATTTTACCATATCTTAGAAAAGAAGTGAAAAATCAGTTTTGATCAAATAAAAGTCTAAGAATTGCTGGCAAAAGTCCATAGACCGGCAAAAAGCTCCTTTAAAGCAAATTTTAGAAAAACCATTATGAAATGTCTAAGATCAACTTCTGGACTCTGAAATATCTTCTACATCCATAACATTGTGTCAAGATGATGGGGTTGTGGAGGTAATGGGGTGAGTTAAAAAAAAAATGCATGAACTTTCCTGTGAAAAGAGAATTAAGACTGAGTAAGATAAATTCAGATAGATGGGGAATGGCACATTCAACTGTTCTAATAAAGCTCAGTTTTTTGTGACTTTATTACATAAGGCTCACAATTCATGTGCAGGGTGAGAACTGGAAGATTAAAGATTTAATGCTCCCTGAGGAAGCTGAGAGCCCATGTGTGTAATGATGGTATTCTAAGTGGAAAATGCATGTCCAGGTTTGCATTGGAAAGATAACTTCCGTGCTGGTGAGGGACAGGACAAAGGGTGTGGAAAGGGTCCAGAAATAGAGAGAACAAAGATCCAACCTCAAATGAACTGATGTTCTTACAGTGTTGACAACAGTTACACAAAGCCAGAATTCAGAAGACACCTATGTCATTAAAGGATGCAAAGCATTCAGATGATGCATTATTGCTACCCAGAATCTCAAAGCAGTTAAGGCTTTTATACTAACTGAAGAATTTCAGATCAATATTTACAGTTGTGGTTGACTCCAGGTGTATGATAAATCCAATATTACAAGGCCTCAGAACTTAAAATGAAATTGACAGTACCCTGAAAACAAAAGCAAAATGTCAAAAACTCCTTTTTGAAACGTGCTACATATTCGAATTCATTTTTCCACCATTTTAATTTTTAGACAGAATCTTAATTTGTTACTTCCTTAGCTATCCAAAATTTCTATGCTCTATCCTTTTCAAATTCATCTGATATGCTTTGTCTCTGTTTCTCCACCCAAATCTCATCTTGAATTGTACTCCCATAATTCCCACGTGTTGTGGGAGGCTTGCCGCCGTCATGTACAAGGTGCCTTTCACCTCCCGCCATGATTGTGAGGCCTCCCTAGTTATGTGGAATTGTAAGTTCATTAAATGTCTTTCTTTTGTAAAGTGCCCAGTGTTGGTTACATTTTTATCAGCAGCATGAAAATGAACTAATACATCATCCATCCATCCATACAACCATCCGTCCTCACAACCATCTGTCCCCACATATGTACATGAACAAACACCATTACTTTAAACATGTAAAATAATTATTTTACATGTCAAAAGGTGTAAAATAATTATTTTACATGTTTAAACTGATGTCTGAACTATATACATCCATCAACAACCCCTACGCATTTTTCTGGACAAGTAGCAATATGTGATAGGTGATTAGTAAACAATGTCATTTTTATTTATTTTATTTTCTGTGCTTTCCTGAAAGCTAAATTAGTTGGTACAAATGATTTTCTCTTATTTGCAAGAAATTGGGACATATGCGTGCAGTATTTTTTGAGGTTATGCACATGGTGCAAGACATTACAACAATTCTTTATTTTTGGTTTGATTTCATATACCTTTGGGTGAAAATTTTACCTCAACCATAAGCTAGGCTTAGTAAAGCTCAAAAGGTACACATGTTGTAAGATAATGTTCTCTCTCCTCTGTGCTAGAGCAGTTGGGTCCTGTCTGGTAAAACACTAAATGGTACTCTGTGGTCTGCGTGTGAACACACCTCAGTGATTTGGGCATTGGAGGGAATCTGATTCACTGTGAACTTGGGTGCTGTCCATTACTTCCTGACACCTGCACACTCACTGGGGCCATGAAGAAGAGGTTGAATTAATTTATTTTCATAAATGAGCAATGCTCACACCGCTTGTCAGGAGAACCAGTCCTGACAGAGATAAAATGATTTGAAGCTTCTAAAATTAGAAGTCACAACTTCAATGCTCAGAGAAGACAAGCAGTTTATACAAATGTGTGATGCTGGCGGGTTATAAATATCATGTCGTTCTATTGATCTTTTACTTTCTTACTTTTGATAGCAATATGGGTGAGAGAGACATATCTCCCTGATTAGAAAATCAACCAAAAAGAGATGCTACTGAAGAGATAAAAAGCTCGGCCATGTTGGCAGAGGATGAATACAGTGTTTGGTATATGTTGTGATATAAGCGGGCAGTCCCTATTCACATGAAGGTAGTACACAGGAATGCTGGTGTTATTCAAACAATACATGGTCAAGGAAGGCCAGAAATTCCAAATTGTATTTAAATTGCTCCAATTTAAATGTTGACCAGTTGATCTGGAGTTGTATTATGCAGAGGCTGCTAGCTACTGGCCCACATATATGTCTTCTTGGCCACATATCTCTTTAAACTGTCAAAATACAAGACTGCATGGATCATAATAAATCTGAAAAAGTTCATCTACTGATAATTACACCCTGATTTACCTGTGAATAACCAGTATGTATCTGCATGTGGTTTTATTTTTAAAAAGGTAAATTGTATAGGATACAACATGATTAATACTAAATCAATAGAGTGTGCATGGTTAAAAAAAAGTTAATGTAAATAAAAGAAGATGGTGCATTTACCGCTTTTGAGAGGGGTCCAAAGGACTCATCTGTCAGGACCCATAAGAAGGGAGAAGCTACCTATTGTTTTGATGTTGCTGCTGCTAAAGGGAAGGGTGAGCTTCATAGGAGCAAGAATCTCCACATTTGAGATAAAAGATAATTATTTAATTAATAATAGCACATCAAGTGTTGTTAATAACAACTAAGCAAAAAGGATCCACTTTTGGGAAGATGTACTGAAATAACATGGAAATTGTCTTTCTGCCTCGTTTCTGTAGCTTGGTAAGATATATGATTATACAATGAAGATTAGAAACAAAAAGCAATATAGTAATGATGTCAGACTCAAAAGAAAAAAAGAAGCAAGAAAAACAATGAAAGACAAGGAAACAACATACATCTGAACCTTATTCACTGAGATTTGAAATAAGAGAAATTTCTAAAAGGAAAAAATATACATAAATTTTACACATATTTTAATAACTGCTATGTTCTTAATATTTGTGTCCTCCCAAAATTCCTATGTTAAAACCTTATTCTTAATGCTACAGTGTTAGGAGTTGGGGGCTTTGGGATGTGATTTTGTTCTGATGGTGAAGCCCTCATGAATGAGATTAGTTCTCTCATAAAAGTGCCCCCAAGGCCCGGTGCGGTGGCTCACGCCTGTAATTCCAGCACTTTGGGAGGCTGAGGTGGGTGGATCATTTGAGGTAAAGAGTTTGAGATCAGCCTGACTAAACGGTGAAACCCCGTCTCTATTGAAAACACAAAAAAATTAGCCAAGCATGGTGGTGTATGTTCAGGAGAACTGCCTGAACCCGGGAGGCAAAGATTGCAGTGAGCTGAGATTGCGCCACTGCACTCCAGCCTTGGCGACAGAGCGAGACTCTGTCTCAAAAAACAAAAACAAAAACCAAAAGTTGCCCCAGAAAGATGTCTTGCCCTTGCCCACAGCAAGAAGGCATCATTTAAGAACCAAAAAGTGGACCCTCATCAGATACTGAATCTGTTGGTACCTAGATTTTGGACTTCTCAGCCATTAGAGCTTGCAAAATTAGATAGAGTGTGTATGGTTAAAAAAAGCTATCCAGTTTACATTATTTTGTTATGGCAGGCCAAACAGACTAAGACAGAAACTTGCTACTGGAGTAGAGTCCTGCTGCAGCAAATACTAAAAATGTAGGAACATTTTTGGAGCATAGCCATGGGTAGAGGCTGGAAGACTTATGAAGTTCATGCTTTTAAAAAAAAAAAAAAAAAAAAAAAAAAAAGGCTACATTGCTCCGAATGGACCTCTAAGGGTAATACTGGTGAGGACTTAGGAAGAAAAGAGGAGAGCTATAGAGAGAACCTCAATCTTCTTAAAGTACACTTAAGTGGCCGTGAACAGAATGTTGATAGAAATATGGGTGATAAAGGCCATCCGACGAGGTCTTAGACAGAAATGAGGATATGGATATGATGATATGGAAAATAGGAGAATGTGATGATACGGAAAACAGGAGGAAAAGCAACTTTTGTTATAAAATGGCAACAAACTTGGCTGAATTGTTCTTGCATTCTAGGGTTTTGTGGAAGATGAAGCTTGTGAATGATGAAATTGGATATTTGAGGGGATTTCTAAGCAAAGTGTTGTGGCTTGCCTTCTCTATAGTGGTTAAAATAAAAAGCAAGAGAGAGATGCAATTTAAAAGATGGAGTTGTTAAAAGGGGAAGCAAAACTTTAAAATGTGGACAATTCTCAGCTCGTCCATACTGAAAGAAATGGGAAAGCCATTTGGGAGAGAACAAGGGTGTGATCAAATAAAGATTTAATAAGGAGATTAGTGTGAATCAGCCATTTCAAGGCAACCCAGGAACTATTGTCCAAAACAATGGAAGAATGATCCTGAAGGCATTTCAGAGATCATCAGGGCTGCCCCTCCTATCCCAGACCCAGAGAGCCAGGGCCTTGCGAGGCTGTAGATGCCAGTGGGACTGTGTCGCTGCTGCTCAGTGCTGCTTCAAAGCTGTGCTGCCTGTACTCCGCAGCCATCCCAAGTGTGGTTCCAGTATGTGCTGCACCAGGTAAAGCTGTAAGGGTGCGGCTGCTCCCACCTAAATTTCAAAGGATGCCCTGGGAAGTTGCAGAATTCGTAAGAGATCTGTTGCTTGCCAAGATCTCCACAGAGTCCCTTCAAGGGCAATGTATAGAGGTGTCATGGGGTTGCAGCTGCCCCCAGTTTTGCCACCATCAAAACTGGTAGAAGCCACCAGTGTGTGATTCTAGTGTGAGCTGCTGACTCAGGCACAGAGCCACCATGGAGGTGGGGCTCCTGCAGAGAACCATCTAGGTGGCAGGATATTCCGGGCTTGGGACTTTAAACTGGGACCTGTTACCTTTTTCTTCTTTCCTATTTTTTTCCTTTTAAAGTGATCATGTCTGTCCTGTGCCTATCCCACACTGTATTTTGGAAGTACACAAGTTGCTTGATTTCACAAGTTCACAGCAGGAGAGCAATTTGCCCAGGATGAATCATACCTTGAGACTCACCCAAATCTGATTTAGATGTTATTTAGATGAGACTTTGAAGTTAGAATTTAAAATTGATGCTGAAATGAATGAAGACTGTTGGGGCTATTGAGATGGAATAAATGCATTTTGTGTGTGAGAAGTATATGAATTTTGGGGTTTCGGGGCAGAACGCTGTGGTATAAGTGTTTGTGTCCTCTCAAAATTCATATGTTGAAATTTAATCACCAATATGATGATATCAAGAGGTGGGGTGTTTGGGAAGTGATTAAGTTGTGAGGGCAGACCCTCATGTCTGGAATTAGTACCCTTATACAAGGCCCAAAAGAGCTAACTAGTCCTTATACCATCTGAGGACACAGAGAGAATATGCCTTCGATGAACCAAAAAACTCTCATCCCACATTGAACCTGCCAGCACCTTGATCTTGATCTTGGACTTCCCAGGCTCCAGAACTTTGAGATATAAAGCTTTGGTTTCTTATTAGCTGCCCAGTTTATGGTATTTTTGTTATAGCAGCTTAAACTGACTAAGATACCAACTAACAGATATAGACCATCCTTTATGTCTAGATTCTAGTTTGTGAATTTGCCTATTTGCTAAAATTTGTTTGTAACCCCAAAGGCAATGCTCATGGCACCTTGGCAGTCATTCGTGGATACGTGCCGAGTTGTAAAACGTTGGGTCACCAGATGTGTATGTCCATAGCTAATGTGCAATAAGGCAATGATATTCCTTCTTGCTTCAGCGCTTTTATTGTTTAAACGTATCCTTTTTGGTAATCTGTTTATTGCCGCATTTTTCACATTTTTGTGCATTTTGGGGGGTAATTTTGATGTTTAAAATGCCTCCCTCCCAAGCATATGTCTGAAGTGCTTGCTAGTATTTCTCGGCACAAGAAGGCTGTGATAAGCCCAATAGAAAAAATACCTGTTAGTTGAGCTTTGTTTAACAAGAACAACAGTGCTGTTTACCATAAGTTCAATGTCAGTGAATCAGCAAGGTATAATATACAAGGCATCTTTAAATAGAAACAGACACAAATCTAGATTATGTACTGATTACTTGACAAAAATTGTAGTGACCAGAGGCTCACTGAAACCTAACCCTATATTTCCCTTAGGAGAAATAACTCAGTATTCACTAAATCAGTGCTCCTGACAACTTTATAGCATGTAACTACTATCAATAATGAAGACTGCTTCTGTTTACATTGCATTTATTTACCTTTACACAAGAAAGTGGAGAACCATTTCAAACTACCACATGTATGTCAGCAGAATAGAATATTTAAATTAACCTTGAGGAAAATGATCAACAAACTTCAAATCTCTTCAAAAATAAGTATAACGCTACATTGTACCATCTGACATCAGTACACCTTTTCCTTCCACAGCATTTATGGACATGCCTTTTAGTACATGCAACTTATAAGTAGAACATACAAAGGCCAATCACTCCTTCCTGACATGTTTGCTGCAGCTAAACTCTGGGGTTTACATACCTAATTATTAAAATTCACTAACCACTGTATAAACAGTAAATTTAGTTTTTATAGTACACAGATATGTAGACTCTGAGATTCCCAAAGACTCACAGAATCCAAATCACATTTTTCAGTTTACATTCTCTCTATGGTGAAGCTCAGAATTTTTTAAAGCTATTTGATTGCCTACTTCTCCTGACTTTGTGGAAAATACTCTGTTTAAAAATTGCAACATAAAAACAAATATTTTATTGAGTCTACTAGAAGAGGAACATTAATCTCTCTTCTCTCTAAACCCTAAATTACTTTAAAGCTATAAATAAGCTTGAAGTGGACTTCTTATACTATAAGAACTTTAGGTATTCTTTTGTATAATTTAGAGCTTGAATTTCTCTTTCTAACATAAATTCAGGGTTTCTCTTGAAAAGATCTGGCATTTTCTTTTGAATAAAGGCCTAAGATATTGGACATATTAGAAACCTACTGCAAAGTTGCAGAATTCTGTAGCTTCAAGAAGGAAATTATTTTGAATTCAGAAAATATAAGGACAGATATATTACAAATTCAGTTAATTTTAGAAAAACATTTTTGAGGGGGTCATTGGGAAAGGAACTGAAGTTGGAAAAAGGATACATTTGATATAGTGCCTACACATCTGTGTTTCAACTTCCTGCATTTTTACAGCTTAGGTCAATATTAACAATTTATGCATCTCCCAAGGCATGACAGATCTAATGCTGTTACAAATGCTATTTATAGCAGGGTGGTTAAGTCCTTAAAATGAACAATGGTTGGCCGGTTGTGGTGACTCCTGCCTGTAATCCCACGACTTTGGGAGGCTGAGGCGGGCGGATCACGAGGTCAGGAGATCGACACCATTCTGACCCACAGGGTGAAACGCCGTCTCTATCAAAAATACAAAAAATGGCCGGGCGCGGTGTCTCACGCTTGTAATCCCAGCACTTTGGGAGGCCAAGGAGGGCGGATCATGAGGTCAAGAGATCGAGACCATTCTGGCAACCATTCTGGCTAACACGGTGAAACCTCCTCTCTACTAAAAATACAAAAAAATTAGCCGGGCGTGGTGGTGGCGCCTGTAGATCCAGCTACCCCATAGGCTGAGGCAGCAGAACGGCATGACAGGGGAGGCGGAGCTTGCAGTCAGCCAAGATGGCGCCACCGCACTCCAGCCTAGGCGACATAGCGAGACCCCATCTCAAAAAAATACATACGAAAATTAGCTGGGCGTGGTGGCGTGCACCTGTAGTCCCAGCTACTCCGGAAGCTGAGCCAGGAGAATCACTTGAACTCCACAGGCGGAAGTTACAGTGAGCCGAGATCACACCACCGCACTCCAACCTGGCGACAGAGCGAGACTCCATCTCAAAAAAAAACAAAACAAAACAAAACAAAAGGCTACGGTTGAGTTTCTTTAATATAAACTTAGAATCATAGCACATGCCTTCATTCCAGGGCTGGGGCAGGGGAGTGCAAATAGCATGTGAGGCAGAGCATTTATCAGGAAATTAAAGTGATGCCAGCTTTCTCATGACCCAAGAAATACCTAGTTGAGTCAATAGCATCATGACCATCCCATCAGGACACAGAAGAGCACTGGCTCTGAGCCCAGAGATCAGGATCTAGGCTTGGTTTATTTGCCCACGAGGAAACCAATTCACTTTCTGGGTCTGTATAAGGAAAGAAGGCAGGGGACAAGGAATCTCTTTCTAAGAGACTCCATGATCATTCGAATAGGTGTTCATGATGCTACTAATTCAACTACATACTTTATTCTGAGTGACTTGCCCAAGCTTAATTATTCATTTATTTTGAATTTTGAATTGTAAGTTATATCCTAAATGGAAGAATTTAGGATTGTAGGGAATATTCACATTTCTTGTAGGGAATATTCAATAATCATTAAAATGATTATTTTAATACATTATCAATTGGGCTATTTCAAATACAGTTTTAAAACATAAAATCCACAGGCATTGAAACGCTTTCAGGGGTGATTGGACAATCAGTTAAAATTCATGTAAGAAAGTATAAAAATTAGCAAATTGGAGCAAAAATATTATATCCTAAAAACCACATATAATTGTCAATATTGTTAATTTTTACAAAGAATAATTGTGTGAATTGTTTATTATATGGAAGTTATTAGAAGTAAAATCTAACAAAACAGTTTATAATGATTACATATATTCTTAGTTGCTTGATAATGCTAAAAGAGATACAAATTTCTGAAGATTAAATTATTTTAATTCTAGAACAGTAAAAAAGTATCTGAATAAATTAAGAAAAATATTCAAGGCTGCAATTACCTGGGACCAGTGAGAATAAATGTATGACCTTGAACAAGTGTAAAATAAAACACTTAATCCCATTCAGGTAAAACATGTCATGTTTCGCCTCTTTTTGCTAATATTTAGCCTAGCACAACAGTACAGCCCTTGTTGTACATATCAGAGAATTGTAACACACACACACACACGTATATATTACATATCAATCTTCTTCACTAAATTAAGATCTGATTAACAGTAGCTGAAGTGACAACATATTAAATATTTGTTTAATTGGTTTGAAATAATGAATATTCTAATCCACCCACTTAGCAACATTGACTCATGCCTGGAAGGAGAACAGGGCCATATTTTTACCATAACATGCATGGGTGGATTTAGGACAAATTGGGCATCTTGCTTGGTGACTATGGGACCCTCCCTTACTGTTCGGTATTTGTGCTGACTTCCCTGAGGTGGCTGGTTTATTTTCTCCCCAGTGAGGAAGAGAGCAAACTGTACAGACATAAAGTGAAAGGGGAAAAAAATACATAATTCAGTCTACTCTGCTTCCACTACTTTCTGTACTGAAGAACATTTCAGAGAAACAAGTATTTGGAGGCTTCTGGAACTGCCCCCTCACTAGGCCCTGAGACACCTTTGGTGCAGAGTGAGGACAGGTGCTTATCTGAACACCTTCAAGTCCATCATCTGTGATTCTGTCCACATTTGCATAATATAAGCCATAATTTCTTTATAGCTTATGAATTTGCCACCCAGAAAACAACTAATATTTATGGAATATAGGAATTCAGTATCATAACACCTGGTTGGCTGTATGTATTCAATATAATCTTTGATTTCTATAACTTTCAAACTACCAAATTTAGTTAACTCCTACCCAAGGCCTAGATTTATACAAAGAGTTATTTCAAATTTTTGTATTTCATGACTAAATTTGATGAGACTCTGGAGTTCAAAATGAAAAAAATGTCTCAATTACTAAATCACAATGCTGTGGTTAAGAATAAATTAGCTAAATCAAGTAAAAATAAAGGAAAAAAGTGTAAAATTTTACACATGTGGGAGAAAAACAAGACAAAAATGATTTTCCAAGTGGCTCTGTGTGAGTCGCAGTGGATGCTATTCATAAAGGTTTTATACATAGCATGAGAAGTCTTGCAAAGGGAGCATTTATAGACATTGACACACAGAGAAGTGCAATGCCAGGGATTATGGAGACAATAAAGTGGGAGGGCCAGGACTCTGATCACTTGAAACTTCTCAGCAAGTGGAGCTGCTACGAGATGTTGAAGAGGTGGGATGGATACACGGAACAAACAGATAATTCTCTCTGCAGGGGCAACAGCTGGGGTAATGTAGCTCCCATGTGACAGTGGTAGAAACCAAATTCCTTATCAGTCATTCATGTAACCCATCTTGGGTGTGACGGTGGTAGAAAACAAATTCCTGGTCAGCTGTTCATCTAACCATCTCGGGTGGGCAACCAGGGCCCTAACAACGTGCTGGGAGAAGCAGTCTTGCTTCTCTTTCTCTTTCTCTCTCTTTCTCTCTTTCTTTCTTCTTTCATTTATTTAGAGACTGGATCTTGCTCTATCACCCAGCTATGATCATAGCTCACTGTAGCCTTGAACTTCGGGGCTCAGGCAATCTTCCTGTCTCAGCCTCCTGAGTAGCTAGGATGACAGGGAGGCACCACCATGTCCAGCTAATTTTTGTATTTTTTTGTATTTTTTGTAGAGATGGGGTCTCTCTATGTTCCCAGGTTGATCTTGAACTCTTAGACTCAAGCCATTTTTCTGCCTTGGCCTTCCAAAGTGTTGTGATTACAGGTGGGAACTGCACCTAACTTCTGCCTTGATTTTGGAAATAGGCAGAAGACCTGACACAGTCCCTCAAGGCTCAATCACCAGACCTTTAATTACTGCTTCATAATATGACATAATATTTTGTAATCTGATTTAGTTTATGAGTGACTACTATGTATTTTGTCACTTGAATTGTCTTGTAAATAATATAGTTTTAAGATTTAGAAACTGACTTTAAACCTTAAAATTTAAACTGATTGTAACCTCACAATTTAAGGTTTAAAAAAAGGAGCTTTGCAACTTTAAAACATCTATTTTTTGTCCTTTTCTAATTTCTAGTTTTCTAATTTCAAAACTCCTGGGTTTGACAGCTGCCACAGAGAAACTCCAATATTTATGTTAGAAATATTTTCTTTTTCTGTTAAATGGTCACTATTCCATAGTGATCCTTTTCTTTATTTTTCATGATCCAAGTAAGATTTATTTCTCCAAAATCTGAAACAGTTGGATGATTTGATAAATCATTTCCACTTGAAATTTAGAAAGGTTTTGAAATACGAATTAGGAAAATGAAAGTTCGAGTCCTGAGGTTAGGGAGATTGATTAGTGCAAGCTGCAAGCAAGAATTTCCACGTACTGCCTGAACTGTGCTTTAAACAGTTCTATTGCGCTACAGGAAAAAGATGACCATGTCTGTTTGATGGTTGCTTGTTTGCTTTTTTTTTGTTTTGGTTTGGTTTTTTTTTTTTTTTTTTCTTTTTTGGTTTTCTTATTATTGTGATTATTATTTTTTGAGATGGAGTCTGGCTGTGTTGCCTAGACTGGAGTGCAGTGGCGTGATCTTGGCCCACTGCAACCTCCACCTCCCGAGTTCAAGGGGATCTCCTGCCTCAGCCTCCCAAGTAGCTGGGACTACAGGCATGTGTCACCACACCCAGCTAATTTTTGTATTTTTCAGTTGAGATGGGGTTTCACCATGTTGGCCAGGCTTGTTTCAAACTCTGACCTCAGATGATCCACCCACCTTGGCATCCCAAAGTGCTGGGATTACAGGCATGAGCCACCGTGCCTGGCCTTGATTATTTTTCTTATAAATAAAGTACAAGCAACCATTGTTAGGAGCTCCCCCACTTTGGGTTGAAATGATTTTGCCAAGAATGAAAATAAAATGCTGTTTCTGTAGTACCCATTTTACAGCAAATTCTATTAAAAAGTGCAATAGAAAATGTCATTAGACAAGGAGCCAATATTTATAGGGCCAAATAAGCCATGCAAGTGAGACACAATGACTTTTAAATATGTTGCATAGAGACAGTCAGCACTTTCGCTACACACAAATGTTTTTAATGCACTTACACACATCTTTGCTAGGGCTGACCATTGGTTAAAAAAAAAAAACAGAACAAAGAAAATTCATGTTTCTCTTTGGTGTCCTCTTATTTCAGTGATTTTCCACTCCCCCCCTCGGCCACTGAATACGCCTTTTGTAAAGAGACACATTGCAAAGAATCAGATAACATAATTCACAACGAGATATTATATCTAATGATGCTTAATGTTTCTAAGACAATAATGGGAACAATACTTAACTCAGGGAAATAAATGCTGCAGAGGGAACTTGAGGCCCCAGAGACAGTTAATAAAAAGACAACCTGACTGGAAAGAGAGGTCCTCCAGTCACTGAAGGTCCACCATGTAGATAACAACCAGAGACACTGGTGAAGTGTGCAAATTTCAGATACAGTCACACTTACCAGTGTCTATTTTCCTACAAACCACAACATTCTTTCTAAGCACAATAGAAGCAAGCATAACACTTTTCTAAGTATCAGGGAATAACAGGTGCAAAACTTAACCTTAACTTGAATTTGTTGAAGCTCTGTACTAGACTTTTCTGAAGTTTCATCTTGTTTTGCTTTGACAATAATTATACCATGCTAAAGATTTAAAATTGCTGTTACCCCGACAACATTATCTGATGTAGTTAGAGAAAGTGCTACGTGTTACACGAGGAAGGGGGGTCTAAGATTCCGTATCTTCCATATGGCCAGACTAGGTGGTCATGCCTATAATTCCAGCGATTTGGGAGGCTGGGGTGGAGAATCGCTGGAGACCAGGAGTTTGAGCCAGCCTGGGCAACAGAGAGAGACCCTGTCTCCACAGAAATAATTTAAAAACTATTAGCTAGATATGGTGGTGCATGCCTGTTTTCAGCTACTTAGGAGGCTGAGGTCGGATTATTGTCTGAGCCCGGCAAAGTGAGGCTGCATGAGTCATGATCATGCCATTGCACTCCATTCTGGGTGACAGAGAGAAATCTGTCTCAAAAAAGTAATTAAAAAAATTAAAAATAAAAATAAATTTTATAAAAAGATAAAGAGAAAACATATTTTCTGTGGATGTATCAAAAAGAGCATAGATAAAACTTTTCAATTTTGTTGCTATTTTTACACTTTTACTTCTCTGTATTTTCTTCTTTGTTTCATATTCTTGTTTATTTTCTGTAAACTCTTATTTATTCTTCAAACCTCTCCTCTTTCAAAACTCATTGAGCCAAGAGATATCCCTTTCTTTCCTATTCAAATATGATTTTGTATTTTCACTACGTTCACATTAAAATGCTCCTTTAAAAATATTCATATTAAAATTTCCTTCGAGTTTACACCATTGATTAGTATTGAAGTTGAAAACACTAATGAAGTTCTCTTGGAAGCTGCAGTAGGAAACTGCTTTTGGTGACATGCCTCACTGGATTTTTCTACCATTTCAAGTTGTGCTTCAATGAGGCTCCAAGGTTTAAAGATAAATTTATTTGAAAAACACGACGCTACTCTTTGACTTACATGGCTTTCGTGTGCGTGTCTTAGCTACATAATTTCTACAGGAACACACAGGACATTCGGGTTCAGATGCAAATGATATGTTTATTGCTATCAATCATTTGTATCACCACATCACTGAACCAGAGGACAACTTGTAAAAGGGTTTCAGAATGGCATAATGGGAAGAAACACGCTAGTAAAACGATGAGACATGAAGAGAATTGAAAAATATACAATGATCCGCTGTGAAGAATTGGCCAGGTAACACACAATAAAATGTTTACACTTACAGAACAAGTCTATATGTTTTTAGGTCTTAAACCAGAGGTATATGGTTTTAGGAGAGATGTCACCTATGGCAGCGATGTCCAACCTTTCTAGCACCAGGGCCAGTTTTTTGGGAGACAATTTTTCCACAGACAGGTTGGGGTTGGGGGTGGGTTTTGGGATGAAATTGTTCCACTTCAGATCATCAGGCACTAGATTCTCATAAGGAGTGTTCATCCTAGATCCTTTGCATATGCAGTTCACAATAGGGTTAGTGCTCCGATGAGAATCTCATGCGGCCACTGATCTGACAGGAGGCAGAGCTCAAGTGGGAACATTCGCTTGCCCACTGGGCACCTTTTGATGCTGTCTGGCCAGGTTCCTAACAAGCCATGGACCAGTATATGTCTGCAGTCTGGAGGTGAGAACCCCTGACCTACTGTGCTGCTTTCCCAGCCCAGGCAAAAGGGATACATACAAAGATAACAATACTACGAGACAGAGAACAAAGTCATTAAAGATGCTATAATTTTCAACACACTTTACTTAAGATGCTTAAGAAAATTATTTGTTTTTCTCAAACCAAAAGACGTTGACTTTGATTGGTTTATTAATAAACAACAAAAATGCTTTCCTAACTTGGAGAAAAAATGCTTTTCTCAACTTTGAGGGAAAAAAAGCCTGATTTTATAAGTACTCAAACCTCTCAGAGTTAGTGGGTAGCAAAGGATTTCATGATAAATATTTCATCAATGTAAACTTGAGATATTAAATGATATAACTAAAGTCTGACTAGCTCACAACCTCATACTACATATATACACTCAAATACTATGTGTGTACCTATATATAGCATATATACTAATTATATATAATAAAATACATAAAATTATATGTATTATGTCATCCTATATTACATATTGTATATCATATGCCACATATTATATACATTATAGATAATTATCATATAGTATATATTATATGTGCATTATGTATACATATAGCATACTTTATATGCTATGTGTATATATGTATATACATGGCTATATTATACTATTATATATTATATATAGTATTATATATGTATATACAATATACAGCATTTATAAGCATGCTATATGCATATATGTATATACACATATAATGCTATATATGTATATACACATATGTGCTATATATAATATATAATACATTATATATCATATATCTTATATAATTATATGTATTATATATGTATATATAGCATTATAGATATATACACATACAAATTTTTTTATATATAGCATTACAGACATGTATATATAAAAAAAAGATCTTTACATTTAACCTTAAAACGAGTTAGTCTGGAGGATGAGAAATCATTTGTATAATTTTAAATTTAATGTACACATTACACTATACATTTAGTAGAAGTGAGTGACATTATTGCCCACTTCTCCAAATCACTAGAAGCAAAATACAGTGTTTCCCATATTCCAAAGGTTAGTTTGTCAATATTTTTGAAGGCTCTCGAAATAAAAGTTTATGTTGTGAACTGTAGCAGACAGTCTTTGCCGACCTAGCATTCATTTCCTCTTTGTTCCTTTTGGTGGTGTTACTGTTGACATCAGACAAGCCTTGATTTTACTCATTGGCTGTCCAGTGTCCATCCAGTCCTCATATAATTCAAGGGAAGCGACCCTTTTCTCTGCAAGGGAGCCAGTCCTGAACTATCCAAGTCAACCAAGGCAACCCCATTTCCTTGCCGCTACTTGGATGAAACATGGGCATGTGACTCAGTTACAGCCACAGAGGGTGAGGAGGCGTGCTGAGAACACCTTGGGGAAAGCCGCCGGTTCCTGAGAAGAACATGGTGGCAGAACAGATGGCCTCATCTTGCCTCTGGAAATCGCAGTATGTGACTGTGAGAACTGAAAGGGTGTGGCCATCTTGACCCCAGGATGGGAGCCAGTCTCAGGACACACAGTGATGCCAGAATGGCTCCCAAAGCATCAGGTCAGTGGGTCAACTAACTCGTGAGATCTGGTCCACCATGACACTTCCATTATATAGGAAACTAAATTTCCTTGCTTTTTGAATCAGTTTGAGTCAGATCAGTAACAACTAAAGACTAAACCTTCCTTAAATGTATATTTTAAATTTTTTCTTAAAAATTATGACAACTGTGGTCTTTCAAAGCACAGAAGAGGAGGAATTCTCTCCTCCGCTTGTCTAGGGGAAAGGAAACAAATGGCATGGCAGAGACTGCTAGCTGTTCAATGAAAGCGCGAGGTGAGCTTTACTTTAATGATGCAAATTCCAACTTTTAGCTGGGTATGTGGCTGCAGAACTCAGACTAGTTTTCTATTCTCCTTTGCATCTAAGTGTCGGTGACCACATGACCAAGTTCTGGTTAGTGAGTTATGAGCAGATGCTGCAAGTCCATTTTGGTTCGTTCTCAGTAACAAGTAAGCCCTTATAAACAAAAAAGTGAATCTCTGCCTTAGTTCAAAGAGGCATCTATAAAATGCCTACGCAAATGTAAAGAAAGGGGGAGCATGTTGGTCCTAAACAATTCTTTGGTAATCACAGTATTCACTTTCTTTTTCCTTTCTTTGTGGTACCGATTAATTTTTAAACGCTAATGTTTAAATAGCAGCATCCAATCCCTGATCTTCCCTGCTGGTCAAAGCCCAGCCAGTGGCTGAATTCAACACCCTTTACCTTTCTTTTTTTTCCTAGCACTCAATGAAACCATTGTATTTCCTGCTTGAACAGACCAATGAATAGTGATCAAGGGCCATTCTAAGCTGCAATCTTCCAGTTCTATAAACATTATTATTCGGATTCAAAAAACTATTAGCTAGAGCCTATTGATCCTCTACTTCCCTCCTTTTCAGAGCACCAGCATACAAATCTTCTCATTTAGTTTCCTTCTAGAAGCACAAGCTGGGCGTGGAAGACTGTACAAACGCGGCAGGAAAGTATTAATGGCCAACGGCACAGTTTCAGATGAAACTGAAAGTAACATACTTGTTTTAATACTTTCTCTTTGACAAAGTCTTTAAGATTAATGAATCCCGGCCAGGCACGGGGGCTGACGCCTATAATCCCAGCACTTTGGGAGGCTGAGGCGGGCAGATCACAAGGTCAGGAGATCAATACCATTCTGGCCAACATGGTGAAACTCCATCGCTATTAAAAATACACACACACACACACACACACACACACACACACACACACACAAATTAGCTGGGTGTGGTGGTGCACCTGTAGTCCCAGCTACTCAGGAGGCTGAGGGAGGAGAATCGCTTGAACTTGGGGGGCAGAGGTTCCAGTGAACTGAGATCACGCCACTGCACTCTAGCCTGGCGACAGAGTGAGACTCTGTGTCCAAAAAAAAAAACAAAAACAAAAACAAAAAGAGTCTCCTACTTTTTAAGTAACGAGTGGTTGAGATTGCCAATTTTGGTTTTGGCATAGACTCAAGAGACAAAAATACAAGCTGGCAGGTCCTATAGTGAAATTTGGAGTGAATCCTGTAGCAGCTGATGAGAAACTATGAGACAGTGGCCTATGTTGCTGAATAGAGGCATCTCACTGTCCACTTGTTGGTGTATGTTCTCATACATTCATAATCAGTCTTTCAAATGTGGCTTAATAATCACATTACTAAGGAGCACTACCTGAAATCACAAAGACAGTTTCTTTGTGAATATTACACCTTCGTAGCTATTGGTTCTTAGCACTGTTGTGTGTTCCATCTTTCATTAGATTACATATTCCTTAAGACAGGATAAGGAGTTACATTTTGTTGAATATATACCATGTTGATTTCATATGAAATAAAATTTAAGTGTATTTGTGTAACATATGAGGAGAAATAAACAATATTATGTACGAATTTTACATTTATTCTAATTTTCATTTGTATCACTTCAATCTTTCTCACTTTTCAGGATACGTAGCCAGAGTCAATACTGGTGAAGAGGTCAGGAAGAAGTTGGAAAATGCTTGGTGGTTGAATTGATTGGAATCAAATGGGAAGACTGATTCTAATTGACATGAGTCAGAAACATAAAAAATAGCTCAGGATTGAAATGACACAAAGTTTTACATATACATATATATATATATTTCTATGCTGCCATACAATTACAGTAAACAGAGGATTTTAGTTAAAAAATAAATGTTATCTTTGTGGATACCACTGGCCTTTTGATTGCATTTGTTGACTACATGAAACTATGGACAAACATGTGAATTTTTAAAATTCTTTCAACATATATTAGTTAATTATTAATTATTAAGTCTCTTCACTTAATCGACATTTATTAAGTTCCTGCTATACACCTGCCTGGTATATGCCTGGGTCTGGATACAAAGCTGAGTAAGATGTATAATCGACATTTAAAGTGCAAAGAAGGAATCTATGTAATTTGGAAAAGAAATAACATGTTTATGTTAGATAATTATTCCCATGTTTTCACAGGAGGGAGATTATCTTGAAACACTTCTCCCTTACCCTTAATTGCCTCCAGGTATGGTGACAGGGTGATCTTTAGAATATGCACAAATCCAAAGGATCAAGTTTACAGCAAACAAAAAGAGAACAGGGAGCAATCTGGTTATGACATCAGTCACCTCCTAATTGGGGGGATATTTGCTAGCTAGCTGAGTTGCCTTCAAGCTAGAGGGTTGTAATCAATTAATAGATAAGAGAGCATATGGCTATGCAAAAACAAAAAACAAAAACACAAACGACTAGGCTTTGAATTCTGATTCTACTACCTACTAACTTTGTGACCTTTTATAAGAAATAGCACTTCTCTGAGTCTCAGTTTGAAGAGATATTGAAAATATCTCATCAGGTGCTGATGACACATGACAGTAAGTCTCCAGGCTTACAGACACTGTGAAAGGACAAGCACGTGAGGATTCTTAGCAAATGGCAGCTATGGGATTGTTATTGTGTTTGCTTATTGTTTTTAATTATTGATAGCACACAGATCATATACTCCATTTTTTATCTGTTAAGTGATTCCTATCAGGTAGCACAAAGTGGCAGGGTATGTATTATAAACAAGAAGTCAGGACCGGGTGCAGTGGCTCACGCCTGTAATCCCAGCGCTTTGGGAGGCGGCGGCAGGAGGATCATGAGGTCAGGAGGTCGAGACCATCCTGGCTAACACGGTGAAACCCCCTGTCTCTACTAAAAATACAAAAAATTAGCCAGGTGTCTGTAGTCCCAGCTACTTGGGAGGCTGAGGCAGGAGAATGGCGTGCACCCAAGAGGCGGAGCTTGCAGAGAGCCGAGATCGCGCCACTGCACTCCAGCCTGGGCAACAGAGCAAGACTCCGTCTCAAAAAAAAGAAAAAAAGAAAAAAAGGAGTCAGACTGTGGGTCTTTTGAGTACTGTTTTTCACTGGAACAATATCCCAGAGTGCATGTCCCACTAACCATGGGATGAAGACAGCCCTGTTAGGCCGCAGGGTGGTGGCAGGTAGCACAGGCCCCAGAATTAGAAGCTCTGGTTTCCTGGCTGAGCTCCACTGCCTCCTAGCTGTATTACTCAACTTCCCCGTGACTTCAGTTTTCCTATCTACTAAATGGGGATAATAATAACATCTACCTCATAGCACAGTTACTAAGGATTAAATCAGTCAAAACATGTAAAATATTTATAACAATGGTTAGAAAACACCATGCACCAAAATATGCTAGTTCTATTACAGAGTATATCACAGAATAAATTAAGGTTTGACATCAAATTAAATAAGACAGCCAGGCCAGTGGCTCACACCTGTAATCCCAGCACTCTGGGAGGCCGAGTGGGAGGCGGATCTGGGAGGCGGATCACTTGAGATCAGAAGTTTGAGACCAGCCTGGCCAACATGGTTAAACCCTGTCTCCACTGAAGATAAAAAAATTAGCTGGGTGTGGTGGCATGCACATGTAATCCCAGCTACTTGGGAGGCTGACATAGGAGAACTGCTCGAATCCGGGAGGCACAAGTTGCAGGGAATTGAGGTCTCGTCACTGCACTCCAGCCTGGGAGACAGAGCAAGACTCCATCTCAAAAATAAAATAAAATAAAATAAAATAAAATAAAATAAAATAAAATAAAATAAAATAAAATAAAAGAGACAATTACAGAAGAAAAAAAATCAATATTAGAAATTAGACTAGAGAACATTTTTTTCTAATGGAGGAATAATTAGATACCAAATAATGTTGTCTGTGTTAGACCATCGGGGCCAAGGGGCCTATAGTTTCTATCTGGATTGCAGCCAAAATGGAACCTGCAGACATCAAGCAAGATCTGTTAGGAAGTAAAGAATATCAAGGTGACAGAGCTTTAAAAAAAATCTGTGCTTTCAACAGCTTCAGAATTCCCTGTCTAATCAGTAACAGCTTATCAAGCATGAGATGGGAGAAAAACAATCATCGGGGCTCCAGATGGAAATGTTTAATGCATATGCAGTTTACAGGATGAATATAAATTGCAAACATGGTAGGTTTTGGTTAATCTGCTGAATAAAAAAAGTTTTGAATTTGTTCTACGTTAATTAATGAGTAACTGAATATTTGATGTAGCAACGTGCTTAACTCTTTCACAGAGAGTCAATGGCCAGTGATTTTGCAGATCAAGTGGGCATTGTCAGGGTTATTTTCCTTATACATGTAATTCTTTCAAGGTATACTTTGCAGCAGATATAAAGTCTTGTATGTATTGTGATCCTCACTCTGTGCTGAGAAAAAATATCTATCAATCTACTTAATTGTGCAGCATACATTGGAGAAAAATATGAGTATCACTGAAAATGTTTAGCACTCTTTGAATGGAAGGAAGGTATATCAGATGTCATAGACAAGAGAACTAATAATATATCCTGTTAGTTGGTAGTAAGAAGCCTGAAAATATAAAAAGTAATAATGTGGAGTGAATAAAGTTATATGTTCTGTCTACAGCTATTTCTTTATCTGTAATCTGTGTATATTGAAGCCTATTTTACTTGCATACATATTACATTTATATAGCACTTGCTATGTGATCCAGGACCTTTACAAATACTACGTGATACGATCCTCATAATCACCCCGTGACATGCGTACTATTATTATTCTCATTTTACAGGTAAGAAGACTGAGGCACAAAGAGGCTAAATAACTTGTGCAAGGAAGCTAGAAAATGTCAAAGCTTTACGTTTCAAGTTAGGCTGGCTTCAGAGTACTTTTGTACTCAACTGCTCCACTGGGCTGTGTATCTAGATAGTACCCAAAATGAACCTGCATACATTATTTATGTATTTGGTATGTATCCGTTGACAAGAGTGGTTAAAAGATTGGAGAAACAGTCAGAAACTATTTTACTATTAGATAAGGTTTCAGGAAATATGGGGATCTTGCGTCAACCTAAGAATATGAAACTGCTCACCACCAGTGTTGCTCTGAGTCTTTCCTTTTGTGTAGTTGAATCATACATGCATCTTTTGTTTTCACTAAATAAAGTGTGCAATTGAAGAAAAAAGCATTTCTGCTCATCATAAGTGCATTCACTTTCTCCAAATACAAAAGAGAAAAAATTAGGGGCACCTGTAATTTTACAACTAAAGATACAAATGTAGGTTACTTTTATAAGGAAAAAAAGAAAAGTTAATCTTTTAAAATAATAAATTTGTTTTACTAAAAAAAGATTAAAATCTGAGTTGTAGAAACAATAGGGCTAAATTGGAAAACAATGGAAAAAAGAATTTAAGGATGAGAAAATACTTTTTAAAATTTTCTCAAATTAAAATTAGTTTATATTAAGAAGCTAAAGGAAGAAATATTTTCTAAGTAATTCAATTAAAACATCTAATACTGTAGTATCTGTGGGAGGAAAAGAAGCAATTGTGTTTTAAAGAAACTCAGGAAACTAATACAATGTTCCTTATTTGCCAGCTGAGGAGTTATTGCCATACATTTGTAGCAACTTCCATTAGAAGAGAAGTAGCTATTTTAAAATGCAAATGGCTAGTTTGACCTTGACAATGCTCTTTTTCTTCTTGTTTTGTAAATTATAAATCTTGCATTCTTTTTGATAGTAAAGTCAGAATGTCTATTAAAGTAGAAAATACAAACAGCTTAAATATTGCATATTATTCATTTACATTACCCATAGTATTAATGAAATTTACACTGACAGAAGTAACAAGGAACAACATCCTGAAGTCTTTGGTTGGCTTTTTAAATTGTGTTCATAATTAAAACTCATATACTTTTTATCACTAATAAAAATACAGCAGATTAAAAATTGCTTTGAAAGTCAAAACTGATTTCATTTAGAATTTATTCACTTAAAAATACTACCCATCTGACAAAAGGCTAATATCCAGAATCTACAAAAAACTTAAACAAATTTACAAGAAACAAACAAATTTATAAGAAAAAATCAACCTCAACAAAAAGTGGGCAAAGGATATGAACAGACACTTCTCAAAAGAAGACATTTATGCAGCCAACAGACAAAGGAAAAAAATGCTCTTCATCACTGACCATCAGAGAAATGCAAATCAAAACCACAATGAAATACCATCTCACACCAGTTAGAATGGTGATCATTAAAAAGTCAGGAAACAACAGGTGCTGGAGAGGATGTGGAGAAACAGGAACACTTTTACACTGTTGGTGGGACTGTAAACTAGTTCAATCATTTTGGAAGACAGTGTGGTGATTCCTCAAGGATCTAGAACTAGAAATACCATTGACCCAGCCATCCCATTACTGGGTACATACCCAAAAGATTATAAGTCATACTGCTATAAAGACACATGCACACGTATGTTTATTGCAGCATTGTTCACAACAGCAAAGACTTGGAAACAACCCAAATGTCCATTAGTGACAGACTGGATTAAGAAAATGTGGCATATATACCCCATGGAATACTTTACAGCTATAAAAAAAGGATGAGTTCAGGTCCTTTGTAGGGAAATGGATGGAGCTGGAAACCATCATTTTGAGCAAACTATTGCAAGGACAGAAAACCAAACACCACATGTTCTCACTCATAGATGGGAATTGAGCAATGAGAACAGTTGGACACAGGGTGGGGAACATCACACAGCAGGGCCTATCATAGGGTAGTGGGGATGGGGGAGGGATAGCATTAGGAGATATACCTAATGTAAATGACCAGTTAACGGGTATAGCACACCAACATGGCACATGTATACATATGTAACAAACCTGCACATCGTGCACATGTACCCTAGAACTTAAAGGATAATTTAAAAAAAAGAAAAAAGAAGAAATGTATTCACTTAAAATATCATATTAAAAATGTTATGGTATTTCATATATCCATTTACTATTATTATTGTTGGTTTGGAATGCTTGATGGACATAATCTTATGAATTTTCAAAAGATTACTCCCCAAACAGCAAGAAGGACCAAAGTTCTTATAATAAAAGCTTCGTGCTGGATGGAGCTAGAAAGAAATGTGTTGTAATACCATCTGCAGTTCATGTTGCCACAAACCATGGGGATTTTTAAAGTTCTAGATAAACGAGTATATAAAAGTAAAGGAAATTAAAGGAATGTGGCAGTCAAGAGAACCCAGGCTGCAGGTTAAATCAACACATAAGAATAGGATACTAATACTTCTCATCCAGTAATTTCAACCAGATGTGCAATCAACATTGTTTCCCCACACAAAGTACAAACAATTTACATAAGTGAATCATTTATTGATAAAATGAGATTCTTGAGTGAATTTTTATTCCCATGTATCAATCTTTTCACTATAGCAAACTTAAAAGTTTCATAAATGTGAAGGATCCTTTTGAAACTTGCCTATATTCAACAATCAGAGAATAACACTACTGTGTACTCCTATCGGTGTTTGACAATTTCCTAAAATGAACCAGACACTTTTATCTTAATCTCAGTTTAATTCTCATCCACAATCTGGACCCTCACTGAGCTTGGTTATAAATGTATCGTCTAATTAAAAAAAATGCTTCAGAAGGAGCAAAACACCTTTAGATATGCCAAGCACAGCTATTAACATAGTTGAAGCTTTGAAATCTCATCCCAGAAGGTTTTGAGAATTCTTGACTGAGATCTTACTTTCAATAGAAACATATTGAAAATGAAATAAGACAAAACACAAACCTCCTGATATAGGGTATAATATTATTTCAAAAAGTCATAATCATATCATTTAAATGATTGACTTTCATTTTTAATTTGATACGTTTTTGGCCTATTCTGTTTCACTGGCACATTTCTATTTACTCATATCATTCTACTTAGAAATAGAACTTCTAAAAGGTTCCATACAAGTGTAACAAAGGAAAGATAAGAAAGCAAAATTTTTTTACATCTAATGGGGCTTTTGCATTATGAACATGAAGAAATGCTACTCCACGATGTGACTACTGTCAGCATATTTTCTTAAATGCTAACTGGTCAACCATAGAAATGGTAGTGGGAAAAGCACTTAGCAGAGATGAGGATGGGGAGGAAAAGATGGATTCGTAGCAGTGCCATATGCAGACGTGAGGAAATGAGCAAATATTTATCATAGCCAAATGATGCACATCGTCTGTAATGGGGAAGGGGAATGTAGCTACTTGCCTATCTGAACCCATAGTATAGGCCAACCAAGCACATCATCCAAGGATATCAAGAAGATGATAAATGGAAGAGCAGATGGAGATCTCCAGAAACAACAAAAGAAGGGAAGCAGAATCATTATCAGGGAAACACGTAGGTTTTGAGGGGCTAACACTGAAAATGTTGGATCTTACCTACGGTTCTTCAGCCAGGGTGAATAGAATGAGGTAAATTGTATGGAGTGGAATAGCTACTGAACTGTCATATACCAAGAAATAATAATAGGTTAATTTAATTCACCATCTTGATTCCAAAAGCAGGCTGTTTAAAAGAACAAATGAATTGTCCCATCTTTGTTCTATTGTCTGATGCTGTGTTTAATTTGGAAATGCCACACTGCACTTTCTGACTCAATCTCCTAACCATGCCCTTCATTCCCACACTCCTTCATTCGCATCACTCAGGTTTTCATTTCCATCACTTCCATAAACAACTCATGCTATGACCACCAACAACTTCAATTTTACTAATTTAATGGACAATATTTCAGTCCTCGTCTTGCATGATCTCTTAAGCAGCGTTCATATCTAGTGCCCATTTCTGTTTCCTTGGCATGCTTTCTTGTCACATCTCCCTTCTAGATTTCCCCTGACCTACCTGTCATTCATTCTCTTATGTTCCATTATTCATTCATTCAGTTTTAGAGTTAAGGACCAGTCTTAGATTCTCTGCTTTTCTCACCCTGTATTTGCTCCTTAGGTGATCTCATCCAAATATGGTTTCAACTACTTCTCCTATGCATAGCTAAGTCACAATTTGTTGTTTGCCCTGTTCACGCTGAGATCTTGACTCCTTTATTCAGTTGTCCACGCAACACCTCATAGAGGCTGTAAAGGCACTTCAGATTCAACATTTACTATGTGTTCTCATTATTTAGCTCCCACTTATGAGTGAGAACATGCAGTATTTGATTTTTTGTTCCTGCATTAGTTTGCTAAGGATGATGGTCTCCAGCTTCATCCATATCCCTGCAAAGGACATGATCTCATTCTTTTATGGGTGCCTAGCACTTCGTGGAATATATGTACCACATTTTCTTATCTACAAAACAAACCTGCATATGTATCCTGAACTTAAAATATAAGTTTTTTTTTTGTTTTGTTTTGTTTTTTTTCTTTAAGAAAAGAAAATAAAGACCTAGAGTTTCCCACTCTGCTACCATCATCCTAGTCTAGGCTGCCAGGTCTGCCCCAGACTGCAGCCATATCCTGTGACTGGTATTCCCGAGTCTTCTCTTGCTGCCTTCAGACCTGTCCTCTACACCACAGCCAGAGCAAGGCTTACCCAGAGCAGATGTGATCATGTGATGTTCCTTCATGCCCATCACCCCAACACACACAAACTCTTGGCTTAAGATAGTTTGGTGGCATCTCTTTGGGCTTCTAATGGAATCAAAACCAGAAATCAGGAACATCACCTCAAAAGCCATGTATTGCAGTATTCCTCAACTCTCCAGCCTCATTTTATACCAAATCACCCTTCACTTTTGGTGCTGCAGCCACACCAGCCTTGCCTTCCTGCTCCAAGAGTTCTGTTTATGCTCTTTAGTTTACCTGAAATATGACCTTTCCTCCTACCTTCACCCACCTTCCAAAGCTCAACCAGCCATCACCTCCTTGGAGAAGTTCTCCCTCAGATCACTACTGAAGTCACATTTCCATTGGCCTCTATTACCTTGAGAGCACTACCATCGTCCAGGATGAGGGCGGGTGCCATATGACCCCCGCTGGGCAGATCTTTAATGTCAGTCTCCTCACAAAGGCAGAGACTGGTTTTAATTTTCATCATGATACTGTGGGCGTATCCAGCCCCTAGCACCTGGTTGGTTCTTAGTCACTGTTATTGAATTAATGAATGTTCCTATGACCAAACAAAAGTTTTTAATACAGATGACCAGAACTCTCAAGAATGACTTGAAACAAAATAGTTTCTAGTCCTCTGTCTAGTACTACATAGACCAGCATTTTTGGTCATTCATTAACTTGCTAGTTCATTCATTCTTTGCCACTCCCTCAGCCTTAACTACCTGTATCTTCTTTTCCACATATTTCATTCTTACTCATTTTACAGTTTTCAGCTTAAATGTCACTTTCTCATATGTGGCCAGGGAATATTTGTTAAGTGAATGATGACCCTATTAAGTATTCATTGATTGCTATAATTAGGTGCCAGAGAGCGTACTAGGGCCTGGGGTTACAAAAAGTGATAGGAAGCTTTTTCTGCCATCGGGAACTCATTTCTTATTTGGGAACTGCAGTCATGTAGAGAGATAATTAAAGCCTAATATAAATGGTATGAGAGAGGGATGCATCTCCTGCTTGCTGAAAGATGCTCGGGGGAGTCCTGCTGCTGTTCCCACAGAGTGTGGCTGGAGGAATGTATACATCTTTTTTTTTTCTTTTGCAGGATAATCTGCTTTATACCTGTAAGCTGAATAACTTTAAAAATATCACTTCATTACTTGTTAGAAGAAAAAGTCACTATTTTAAAACATTGCTTGAAAATTTCTGTTATGGAGAAATTTTAGCTAAACACTTTGATGGGCCATTTGCGGATGAAAGTATAGGCCCTAGAGCACCAGTCAGAAGGCTGGGTTGAACTGCTTTACACAGCAAAATCAAAGGAATGTGTCTACAGTGAAACAGCTGGAAGAAGTCAAGCAAGATTCCCACAGAGATGAAGACACAGTGTGATACATAATGAAGTCCTGGGAGAAAAAGAGAGGCCAAACCACATACCCAGGTCCTGGGCCTGGGTGAAGCAAATACGCACGCCCACACACACACCCCCGCCCTCCACCCCACACACACGCTGCCAGTGGTAAATTTCCTTTAATTATGCTTCTTTTGACAACAGAGGTCTCTGTTGTTTAGTTTTAAATCATGTTCTGATACAAATCCATCATAAATGAGAAGCCTTCTCAAGTAATTCCTTAAACCTTCCAGCCAACAATATGAGCATATTTAAGAGAAATTTGTGAGAGGTAGTTAAAGTTGCCTGAAATGTAATCCCCACTCTGAGAGGGACATAAAAGCATGGGGCCTTCATCAGCGGCTCAGCAGTTGCCTCCCTGTCCTCTTTCCCTGGCAAGGCTATATGACTTTTTCAGTTTAGTGACAAATGTGAAGCTCTTTCGATTCCCTGGAGTTCCTCCTCAGTGGAGAACCACAGGTAGGCTATGAAGAAATCAAAGACTGAAATCCTAGCATTGGGTAATCTCTGGATCAGATCAGCATTCTAACAGTCCTCTGAGCTCTCTAGGAGCTAACTTGTGATCAGCCTGTCAACTGGGATCTCAGAATTCCCCGCATATCCATTCTTAGGTGTGGTTAATATGATGACACGTCTCAGAGCATCTGAACCTTGAACATGAGCTAACCATATGTGGTTTTGGCTACAGAAGAATTGATAGCTCATTTTTCCCTCGACAGGCAATGTGCTTTTTTCTGCTTCTGCATTTATGCCTGTTTATATTTTTATTTGAGTGTTTCAGATGAATCTAGTCCCCCTCAAAAGATTCCACGTGAAAACATACTATGCTATATACCTAATTTCCCTCTCCAACTGTAGATAGGCACATTATATTTTCTTTAAAGTGAAAACAAAGCACATGAAATTGCAATATGTAAAATGCATAGTACTGAGTCAGTCTATTTTGTTTCTGGTTGAAAAGAGATTTTCAGGTCATTTGTTTATCCGGTACACATTAATAAAACAAATGTTGAAACTGCAGATACATCACAGGTCTTATTTATAGCCAAGGCTGTCAAGGTTCCTGTAGAAATCCAGCTGTGACAGATAGATTACTCCTCTATGCTGTGTTGTCTAATACTGCAGCCACTATCCCAATATAGTGATTAGAGCTTACATTTAAATTAGTTAATAACAAAAATTCTGTTTTTCAGTCACTATAGCCATATTTTAAATGCTCCATAGCTACATATGGCTAGTGGCTACTGTATTGAACAAAGCAGAAGTGGAATATTTCCTCTGTCATAGAAAGTTCTATTGGACAACTCTACATACTAGAAAAGAGAGAATGATAGTAAGTGAACAACTTTGAGACTAGCAGCTAATGAGTTTGGGGGAACTGCATCTCCAATTGTCCAAGAGAGTCAGCTTTTATATCTCTGCTCAAACCCTATGTTGCATAAAGCTTTAATTCCATTATTCATGTGATCTCTTCCCTCCCCTACCAACTGCTTTCTTACTGCCCCATCCCAGAAACTCATCCTGTTTGTTCCCCATGAATAGAATTTATCAGAAAATAAAAACTAAATCGTGGGAGAATATGTGGAAGGCAGAATTCTGAGACAGCCCCTATGAGTCCTTGCCTCTGGGACAGGTGACCTGTATAATCCCCTTCTCCTGAGTGTGAACAGAATCTGTGAGTATGACTGGTTTGCTCTTCTGATTATGATTATGTGATACAGCATAGGGAGTGGATTTAGTATATGTAATTAAGGTCCTGTATCCGCCAGGGATTCTCTAGAGAAAGAGAACCAGAATGATAGAGTTTGCACATTTATGCTCCCCACCCCCACCTCATTCTAACATTGAAATGTAATTCCTAATGTTGGAGGCGGGGCCTAGTGAGAGGTGTTTGGGTTCCAGGTGGATCCCTCATGAATGGCTCTGTGCCCTTCCCCGGGTAATGAGTGAGTTTTTGCTCTGTGTTTTCCCTATGAGATCTGACTGTTAAAAATGGCCTGGCACTTCCTCTCTGTTTCACTCCGTCTCTCACCATGAGATAACAGATTTCCCTTGCCTTCTGCCACAAGTAAAAGTTTCTGAGGTCTCACCAGAAGACACCAGTGCTTCCTGTACAGCCTGCAGAACCATGAGCCAAATAAACTCTTTTGTTTCATAAATTACCTAGCTTCAGGTATTCCTTTACAGGAATGCAGAAAGGACTAATACACAGGAGGATACACAGATATCAAGATCTGTTTCACAAAATTGGCTTATGCAATGTAGGGGACGATTTGGCAGGTCTGAAGTCCATGGGACAGGCTCTCAGGAAAGGCAGACTGGAAACTCTTGGGAAGAAGCCCAGGACCACCTAGACTATTGGAGATAGTCTCCTTTACTTAATGTCAATTTTTTATGGAGTTTGTGGCCGGGTGTGGTGGCTCACGCCTGTAATCACAGCATTTTGGGAGGCCAAGGCGGGAGGATCACGAGGCCAGGAGTTCAAGACCAGCCTGGCCAATATGGTGAAACCCCATCTCTACTAAAAATACAAAAGTTAGCTGGGCGTGGTGGCGCATGCCTGCAATCCCAGCTACTTGGGAGGCTGAGGTAGGAGAATCGGCTTGAACCCAGGAGGCGGAGGTTACAGTGAGCCAAGATTGAGTCACTGCACTCCAGCCTGGGTGACAGAGCAAGACCGTGTCTTGGAAAAAAAAAAAAAAGAAAGAAAAATAAATAAATAAATAGAGTCAATTTATTATGGAGTTTAATTATGTCTATAAAATATTTTCATGAAACACCTGTGTTAATGTTTGATTAGCCAACCCAAGAGGGTAGCCTTGCCAAATGAACACATACAACTGACGCTCACAGGTCTCGAATCAGTTGATTTTAGGCCTGACTCAGGCAGGTCACCCCTTTAAAAGAGGGTACAGAGATTTGAGATTTGTAGCAACAAAGACTGTCTCTCCTGCCGTCCCTGAAGAAGTAAACCATCCTGAGTTCTACAGTTGCAATAAAATGACTTCTGCCAACAGTATTTGAGCTTGCACAAGAAGCCTGAATCTCAGCCCAGACCACAGCCTAGGCTGACATGCTGATGGGCTAAGCCATGCCCAGACACCTGGTCCACAAAAACAGTAAAATAATAAATGTCTGTTCTAAGGCACAAGTTTGTGGAAATTGTGCCATATAAGAAACTACCACGAAATGGAATGGGAAGAGAATAACTCAATGCCAATAGAGAGCATTCGATGAGTGTGGCACTGAGCTGAGGAGACTTCATAAGATACTTAACAGAATGCTTGTTGAAATTATTTTCTTTTTATCAATGAAGAAATTCTTTGTTTCATCTTTAAGGATAAAGAAGTTGAAGCTCAAAAATTAAGTAGTTTGCCCAAAGTGAAATAGTACCTGTGGGAGCCACTGTAGTCTACAGACAGTTGAGATTATCTCTTCTTATGGATGCATGAATTAATGCGGGACAGGTGGGTTTTGATTAGTCACTGTTACACTGTAGATATTATAGCATAGTCATAAAAGAGAATTATGATAAAATGCCATTCTTTGGAATAGTAATACACAGGTTTTTGGAGTTTAGTAGATCTAATCTCTTACTGCCCAAATGTTGGTGTCCCCTTCCGAAAATTCATGTTGAAATCTGATCCCCAGTAAAACGGCATTTGGAGGCGGGGTCTCCAAGTGACCAGAGAACTACCTCGTTCTCTTCACTATATGATGATATAACAAGAAACTAGCAATTTGCAACCTGGTACAGGGCCTTCACCCACACTCGACCATGCTAGCACCCTGATCTTAGACTTCCAGCCCCCAAAACTATAAGAAATAAATTTATATTATTTACAATCACCCAATCTATGGTAATTTGTTACAGCAACTTTACCTGACTAAAACACTGTCTAACATGTGGTCTTCAAAATAAAGAGGAAATAAATACCCACCATGGTTGGTATTAGGGGAAGTGAACCTGTTTAATTATTGAGGCCAACTGTTTTTTATCTTCACTATTCTCCCCTATTATGAGTTTGCGCAGTCTTTCTCAGTAAGAAATGCTTGTTAGAGTCTGTGTGAACACTTACAAGTCTATAATTAGGAATGAACACAGCAAGAATTTTAGGAAACTCAGAATCTCCTGTAAGACTTAAATAGAATTTATAAAATCCAATATGTCAGAATTTGTTACCAGATATATCTACAAAGCAAAAACAATTTCCCATGTGATATGCCGTTCAGTTTTATAAAAAGGAAAGCCCGTCTAGAAGGCAACTTCAGTCAACCATGAGCATGGAGAAACAGCCGTCTGCTGTGTCACCTGTCCTGTTCTCATCCCGGATTTGGCAAGTAGAGGTGAGATCTGAAGTAGTCTGTCGTCTGATGCCTTGGCTGTAATGGTAACAGAACTGACAGAATAACCTTAGAACTGACAATGATCTGCTGAAAGTTACAGTCTACTGACATCTGTAGTTCCGTTTAAAGAACCGTTAGGAACACTGAGAAAACTTTTGTTCTTTCTCATTAAATAATAGGTCAGTGTGACCTTTGTTGCCTTCTAGTTTCTGTACATCAAGCTACTGTTGCAGATATCAAGTTTTTGGTTTTAGACCTCTGAATTAACTTGTAAGGTTCTTTCTTTCTTTCTTTCTTTCTTTCTTTCTTTCTTTCTTTCTTTCTTTCTTTCTTTCTTTCTTTCTTTCTTCTTTCTTCTTTCTTCTTTCTTCTTCCTTCCTTCCTTCCTTCCTTCCTTCCTTCCTTCCTTCCTTCCTTCCTTCCTTCCTTCCTTTCTTCCTTTCTTTCTTTCTTTCTTTCTTTCTTTCTTTCTTTCTTTCTTTCTTTCTTTCTTTCTTTCTTTCTTTCTTTCTTTCAATAAAATCGCCTTTTCTAACTTTCTTACACTTTAGAGTTTGGAAAGGAGACAGGTACAAAAGATATGAGTCAAGTTCATGAGAAAATCACCATCTTTATTTTCTTAATTTTCTTGATTAAAACTCCTGATTTTAATATTGACTAAAATGCAAGTAAAATCAGAAATATATTTTTTAATAATTTTTACTTCAAATAATTTTTACTTCAAATAATCAACTTAAAAATGACTATCAGCTTTGTGCAATTTACATTTTGAGATGCTGAGAAGAGCAGGAATTCAGTATAATAACGAGTCTGTGCCTTTAAGAAATTGATAATGGACTTGAAGAATATACTAAAAAACCATAATTAATTCCTCATAAAATTTTAAGATACAAGGAAAACTGAACATAAAAGTGATAGGATATAAGAGGAAAACTTTATCCACACAACAGACATGTAGGCTCAAATCTGTGTCTGCCACTAACCAACTAGTTGGCAACTAACAAACTACAGCCACTCCTAATATTGTTTACCTGGTGTTTAAATATGAGAGCTGGAAAAGATCATCTTGAATTGTCCTTAAAAATTATACTGACTCAATTTCTGAATAGTCAGTTAGAACAAATAGGCTCATATTTACATCAAAAGTTTGTCTGCAGTCAACTTGATTTCATTCTTACCCAATATGTTTTTTGACTTAAAAGACAAAATAGTCTCTAGTGAAGATTCAAATCGTTGCCATTTGCTTAATAATTCCTATATGCAAGACATTTTCCGTTAAACTTTTCAATTAATAATTAACAATATTAAAGAACGTCTATCATCACATTCACCTTACGTATTAGGAAACTGAGTTCCAAAAGGATCAATGACTTGCTTAAGGCTTCATAGCTAATAAGTGAAGAGCTGGAATTTGGACAAGGCTCCATATTACAGTAGATTTCTTGTCCATTTGTGCATTTAAAACAATCTCACCTAAACTATTTTCTATAAGAAGCAGAAATTAGAAGAAAAACATGTATAGAACAGATATACTTAATTTCAGAGACTTTTAAAGATCCAGCATTTTATTTTTCAATTGGGCAGGTTAAACACTTTCATCAGCTTATTTCATAAGGAATTTGAGCTCTTGAAACTGCAAAATTGATGTGGGCTTTACAGTCTTAGTTCTAAAAATCTATGTCTTTCTAGACTGAAATAAGGTCAGCCAAATGTGAAGATTTTAACACTTTTAGAAAATGGATTTGTTTTATATAGTTTTGTTGGAGATGGGGAGAATGATTTTCCATTCCCTACAGTTATTTCTTCTTTGATGTTCTTTATTTAAGGATATATTGACATTGAATAAGTCCCCTCTGCTATTAATTGAATTGTTTGTAACTACTTAAAGAAAAATACACCATAAGAACTGTTGACTGCAGATGGGAAAGAAGTGGGGGGGAAAGAAAGGCGGTGTGTGTGCATTCAAGGTAATACAAACAACACTCACCTTTTGTGAAAAATGCTATGTGAGGCACAGGGAAAATGTCAAATCTCTACAGACAGTGTGGTCAGTCAAAGAATTCTTCCACCTCATTTAGCAGGTGAGATGCTACCCTTTCATCAGGTATCTCACAAGTCTCTTGTTATACAATGGAGAGGTGTTTATGGTAGGATATGCACTTAACAGCAATATATAGAGCATGTACCTGTTACTTTTTTCCATTTCATAATGTGTGAAACAAATGTATAAACTATTTGTCATAAGAATTCTGATATATCAACTAAGTTGACATTGGAGTTTTAATAATCTTTTGTTAATGCTCACTCAATACACAATTTCTAAGAACTCTCCAAAATTAAAAATTAAAATGACACATTAAATAGCATGCTAATGGTAAGTCAGCATTTGAATACTACTTTAACATGCCATTTCAAAAGGCTTATGAAGTGCTATACTTAACAACCACTAGAGGACATTTGCTAAAGATTGAAAACAGTACTATTAACTAACATATATTTTATATTGATTTTAATGAGTTGTCTCTATTTCTTCCCATCTCTCACTTCTCTTTCTTATCTCTTTCTAGAAAGCTGCTGTAATTCTTAGCCAATGTACATATCCTTACACTCCTATAATGTTAAAATGATCATACAATTTTCCCAAGAATTTTTGTGACATAAATGTGCTGAGTCTTCCTTGTAGATATACCTGTTTTTTAGTCATTATGCTGAACTTTATATTAGTTACTAGATATTTTTGCCTCTCATTCTTGTTTCTCCTATGAATTAATTTATTATTTAAAAATAGCTTAAGAGTGAACATTCTCTGCTTTCTTGGGCCCAATATGCTCCTTCATAGTTCCACTAGGCATAAAACAATTATTTTTATTTTCCAGAAAAAAACTGAGATTGCTATTAGCTCCTCCTCCCTTAAAAATGCATCTATAAAATGTCCAAGTGTGGAAAGGAATCCCAGTGTGTCCCATACCTGTGGTTGCATAATTATCCCCTAGTTTAAATTGCTGAGCAATTGGCCATTTCTTACCAACAAAGTCATTTCGTATATAGAATAGATAAAATAGGGATTCATTCTTTCACAAATATTTCGAAAATATCTATTACACTGCAAAGCAAAATGCTCACACTCAAAGCCCACCTATTGATGAATTCTAATAGAAATGAAAACATACGTATTACGTTTAATGAAATGTGATGGAATTGCATATGGGGCTAAGCACTAAAACCAAATCCAATACGGTTCTGCCACTAGTTCCTTGTCGGGAAGTCTCAGGAGGAGCCATTTCCTGTTTGAGGGAGTTCTCAGTTCTTCATCTGCAAAGTCAGTAGCTGGACTAGAAAATATATGTGAATAGTGCCACAATAAACATACGTGTGCATGTGTCTTTATAGAAGCATGATTTATAATCCTTTGGGTATATACCCCGTAGTGGGATGGCTGGGTCATATGGTACATCTAGTTCTAGATCCTTGAGGAATTGCCATACTGTTTTCCATAATGGTTGAACTAGTTTACAATCCCACCAACAGTGTAAAAGTGTTCCTATTTCTCCACATCCTCTCCAGCACCTGTTGTTTCCTGACTTTTTAATGATTGCCATTCTAACTGGTGTGAGATGGTATCTCATTGTGGTTTTGACTTGGAATCAACCCAAATGTCCATCTGTGACAGACTGGATTAAGAAAATGTGGCACATATACACCATGGAATACTATGCAGCCATAAAAAACGATGAGTTTGCGTCCTTTGTAGGGACATGGATGCAGCTGGAAACCATCATTCTTAGCAAACTATCACAAGAACAGAAAACCAAACACCGGATGTTCTCACTCATAGGCGGGAACTGAACAATGAGATCACTTGGACTCGGGAAGGGGAACATCACACATCAGGGCCTATCATGGGGAGGGGGGAGGGGGGAGGGGGGAGGGATTGCATTGGGAGTTATACCTGATATAAATGATGAATTAATGGGTGCTGACGAGTTGATGGGTGCAGCACACCAACATGGCACAAGTATACATATGTAACAAACCTGCATGTTATGCATATGTACCCTAGAACTTAAAGTATAATAAAAAAAATTAAAAAATAAAGAAATTAAAAAAAAAAAGAAGAAAATATATGTGAAGCCAGCCACCTCTAAACATTTTCTGGCTCCATGACTCCTCTCTTCTATTCTGCTTTCAAGTCAGTCATTGCAGAGAGCAAATCTCTTTTCTGAGTATTATAAATTATATTTTGATCTCAAAGCAACTCCTTCTGGAAAATGCTTATTTCTCTGTGTGAGCATCAAGACCTCATTTTTGATGCTTAATTAATGTTTAAGGCATGTTTTCTTGTGAGGTTAAGAACAGACGCTGGACAATAAATTTCATTTCAGGATTGAGAATATAGGAAGTAAACAAACAGCTACTACATGACCCTCTGCACTACCAAAGGGAAGAATTAAGAACAGCGGCAGCAATAATAATAATAATAATAATAATAATGGCTAATACGTATAAATCCCTACCTTGAACCAGCTACGGTGCTAAGCACTTTCCAGTTATTATCTAATTTAATCTTCATGACAAATCTATAAAGTAAGCATTATTATTCCTATTATGAGTGGCAATAATGGGGTTCGGAAAGCTTAAGCAATCATCTCAAATATACCCATTTAGTAAAGGTGGCATTTGCTTTGTCTTTAAACCCAAAGGGCCATCTCTTTTCATTATATTGTATCATTTATAATAAAGAATAATGCTACACTTCATAATATGGTTACCACAAACAATCCCTGTGCATGCATAGTCTGTTCTAAACTAAAAAGTGACATTGTGAATGACATTGTGAATAATTCTCTGAATTATTACAATTTTAAGCATTCTATATGATATGTAAGCAGGGATAAATTGTGATATAAATCACAATAATATACTGATATTACACTGCTTTTTCATGTGACATTTAAAACATAGATTTTAGGTACTATGTATAGTGTTAGTATCTGAACACTAAGTAAATTAATTTATTCAGCTAGTTTTTTTTTTTCTCTTTTTCTTTTTTTCTTTTTTTTTTTTTTTTTTTTTTTGAGACGGAGTCTTGCTCTGTCGTCCAGGCTGGAATACAGTGGCGCTATCTCGGCTCACTGCAAGCTCCGCCTTCCGGGTTCACGCCATTCTCCTGCCTCAGCTTCCCGAGTAGCTGGGACTACAGGCACCCGCCACCATGCCTGGCTAATTTTTTTGTATTTTTTAGTAGAGATGGGGTTTCATCGTGTTAGCCAGGATGGTCTCGATCTCCTGACCTCATGAGCCACCCATCTCGGCCTCCCAAAGTGCTAGAATTACAGGCGTGAGCCACCGCATCCAGCCCCAGATTTTTTTTTTGTATTTTTAGTAGAGACAGGGTTTCACCATGTTAGCCAGGATGGTCTCGATCTCCTGCCCTTGTGATCCACCTGTGCTGGCCTCCCAAAGTGCTGAGATTACAGGCGTGAGCCACCTTGCCCAGCCTGCACATTTTTAAATCAAACTGCTAAGTGAAAGAGATATCGATCTGTATAAACAATTTTATATTCTGCTTTTCTTCACCTAATACATATTTTTTGTTGTTGTTGCTATTAAAATTTCTATAAATAATTTGCAATGGCTGTTCAACACAGTTTATTCAACCACTTCTCTTTTTGTCATGACTTTCAAATAACTACTCTTAGGAAAAATCGTACTGTAGATGTAGTGTGTTCCCCTCAAGGACAGAAAAATTTTTCTTTTTATATTGTTACTTTGGAGCCTTTGAGAATAAAGGACCACTAAACAAGCAAATACATAATGGCTCTTATTTTTACACTTAGGGACTGAGTGAATAAACAAAAAATTATTTTGTTCTTCATTTTCATATTGTTAAAATGAAGATAGTTCCTAATGAAGATAGTTGTTAGCAGTATTGTGAGGTTTTAAATAAGGAACTTAGCACAAAATCTGACATATAATCAATGATTAATAAATTTGTGATACAAACCATAATTACAATAGTAATGATAATAATTATTATTATAATCATTCTTTCTATGAATCTGTTATGCTCTGATTTTATGCTGTCTTTAAGAGGCAACATGCTTTGATAGAAAGGCCAAAAATTAAAGTGCCATTGCTTGTTATGAGAGTAAGTTAATTCACTTCTTCAACTTTGGTTTTCTCATTTGCAAAATGGGGGTTTAATTACCTGTTTTGCATCTTTGTTATAAGGATACAATACATATGAGCTGGACAGCCTAAATAAATGCTACTTATTGCTCAGCTGCTAGCTCAAATATTTCCTACTAGGTATAGTTCTGATTCAAGCTAGTGAGAATTAATCTAACAAATGGTAGTTTAGTTAACCAAACCACCCACTATTTCTTCAATTAAAAAGCAAGCATAGGAATGATAGTGTATACTTAATTTTGTAAGGTGAACCCATTGTACAATTGGAGATAAGATCACAGTCAAGAGTATCTTTTTATTTGCAAAAAAAAAAAAAAAAAAAAAAATCAGAATTCTCATATAACCCCGTCCCCAGTTTTGTGCTCAAGACTCTTACTAAGTAACTGGATTATCTGTGCCAGACTGAGGTTACCTAGAATTATCCAAATAGCTCTTTGAGGTGGTCAGTCCAATTTAAACGCAATAAAACATCCTCCAAACCAATTTAATGGCATCAACCACTAAAGCAATTGTTTGAACTTTCAATAGAACATATTTTCACACTGTGTATTACGCCCGTCTAGGCACAACTCCAGATAAGCATGATTAAGATGACACAGTGACTTCATTCTCAAAATCGGAAGAACATTCACATGTATCATTCAAATTCTTCTGACAACCCTATAAGGCAAGGGAGAATAGGATGTGTGGCATTCTATGTGAATTGGAAAGGTTTGGCTGGGATTGCTGAGCACGTCACCATACAGTGTTATTGTGTGGTGTCCCATGGTCAACAAAGGTGTTACTAAAAGTGCAAAAAGATGCACAATCCCAGGCCTGCATCATTTACTTCAATAGTAGGAAAATAGCCCTTTGAGGGCCGGGAATGGTGGCTCATGCCTGTAATCCCAGCACTTTGGGAGGCTGAGGCCGGCAGGTCACGAGGTCAGGAGTTCGAGATCAGCCTGTCCAACATGGTGAAACCCCATCCCTACTAAAAATACACAAATTAGCTGGGCATGGTGGTATGCACCTGTAGTCCCAGCTACTTGGGAGGTTCAGGCAGGAGAATCGCTTGAACCCGGGAGGCAGAGGTTGCAGTAAGCTGAGATCGGGCCACTGCACTCCACCCTGGGTGACAGAGCGAGACTCCAGCCTGGATGGCAGAGCGAGACTCCATCTCAAAAAACAAAAATAAAACAAACAAACAAACAAATAAACAAAAGCCCTTTGAGGTGGAAGCTAATAAGTGGGGCAAAGCTATTTTATTGATTTGTCTGTTCTGTTTTAGAGAAAATCAGCTATTTTCTCTTTATGCTATTTATGAAGGTTAATGCTTCTTAAATGTGAATAGAGTGTGTGAAAACAATATAAATTTGTATTCTGTTAGCAAAGTATATTCTATAATAGAATAGAATAGAATGTAATATACTCTATAGAACACACTATATCTATAATAGAATATTAGAGAATACACTTTGCTAACAGACTACAAATTTATATTGTTTTGAATGTCTATTTTTTTTTTTTTTTAGCAAACGTGAAATGCAAAGGAACAGCTATATAAATAAACCCCAGCCAAACTATGTGGCAGATCTAATCAATCTCTTCTTGATCCCAAACTTAAATTCACAATAAGGAAAATGTCCAATTAACCAAAGGAGATTATAGATTCAAATTGATCCTGGCTGAAAAGATGATACACTTAATGGCAAAATAAAAAGTTATGTGTAATTAATAACAATAAAACCACTTAGATTAAAAATGTTTAGAAGAAATGTTGTATAATTCTCCACAAATCACAGACAAAAGATATGAGAATTCAGGTCATTTTCTTTTGCAATATTTATGCTGGTGAGGTGACATAATAGTATTTTCTTCTACAATATATAGATCTTCTACATAGGAGATCTATATATGTAGGTATACTTTAACACTGTAAATATTGTCCTTATCAATATGAAGTCTATGGAAATCTCAGCATGCAGTATATGCTTTCCACAAATAACAGACACTGCTACTGCTATATAAATCAAATGAATGTTCAGTCAATTCTTACAATGTGTCAATTTTTCTTTCATAGTTCCTAGGAACACAATGAGCTGATTTCTAGGTGACACTTCCACACCATCTATACCAGCAGTTCTTACCCAGGGGCAGTTTGGCCCCTATGAGACTTTTGGGTCAATTTTGGTTGTCACAACTGAGGGAAATATTAGGTACTTCTAGTATTTAATGGGTAGAAGCCAGGGATGTTGCTAAAGGTTCCAGTGTACGGGACAGCCCTTTCCTCCAAAGCCAAGAATTACAGAGCCAAAAATATCAACAATGTCAAGGATGACAAACTTTAATCCCTACTGACAAAACTTTATCTTTACTGAAAGTCAAAAATATAATTTGTTTTCAAACATTTATGTACTAATGATCATATATCTAAAGTTGCTAAGTGTTCGCCATAAGAGACCTAACACAAGGACATCTTGCTAAAAACATTCCATAAATAAGGACTTTCTTCCTAGGAAAGATTATTATTTGGGAGTGCTTGAGGGTAGAGTATTCAAATGTTTACAAAATGACTGTTACAGGTTGAATGCTTTCTTTAATCCTTGAGATTATTCCCCCATTAATTGGTAATAAAAGAGAATACTGACAGTTTCTTTAACTCCTCCAGTCCAGCCAAACAAGCATGAAAGGTGAAAAACTAATATGACAGTATTTTGAGCATGTAAGAAAAAATATATACGCTTCATTTAGAAGCATAGAAAATATAAAAAACTAAATTTGAAAATCTTGATTACTTCTTTTCAAGTCTAACTATAAAAGATCTGATACTATTCTAATAGGAATAAAAATATTTAATCTCTGAAAATCACTGATTTCTAATTCAAGTAATTTAAATTGCTTGAAATTTTAAAAGTGAGCATACTAAATAATTATTTTATTATGTTGTTACTTTTAATTCATGAGGACAATTACTGCCATCTTAAATATTTACTCTTCTCTCCCTAGCTATGCTAATTTAAATAGGTGATATTTAAAACTAACAACACAAGAATAAAAGCTAATAAAATAATCACTTATATATATTTGCAGTGTTTTAAATTTTATTGCTTTCCCCACATAAAATGGATTATAAGTGAAATGTTGATGGACTCTATAACTGTAACTTAGGCTTTAGTACTCTCTGCAATCATCTATCAAAAATAAAAATTAACATACATATCAAAGGTAGTTAAAATATCTCAGGGGGTAAAACTACCTGAGAAAATACACTAACTGATATTGATAAACTTTCTGCACCAAAATGCAATTAAAGCTTGAGTTGTGTTTATTTGCAAGCTGTTCTTCAATGAGTCCAATATGAAGAAGATTCGTCATTTAAATTTTTCTGCTGGACATGTGGAATGCACAGTACTACTGAGATATTTTTCTTACTGGATATCTCCTATATATTCTTATGGTGATAATCGATGGGCCAGAGCATTTCTATGGTCATTAGAATTCACAAAATTGTATTTTCTGTGGGCCATCACTAAGATTATAAAAAGCCCTTGTGGGTGAAGAAGAAACAAAGAAGAATGAACCAGAGGAGAAGAGTATTAAATGCCAGAGAGGAAGCTCTGCTCTAGATTGTTATGCAGGATTTCTAGGTCTGTGATTAATTCACTTATGCACATCACATAACTGTGGATTTTGGTTTCCTCATTAGTAAAATAAGGGATTGGGCTGGATGCTCTCTTGAGAACTTTTCAGCTTTGAAGTTCTCACAGACTACACACATGGCTCCTCTTTGTAGTAATCAAAATATCTTATTTATAAACCACAGTGAAACATAGTTCTTTTCCATTACCTTATTCTTCTCTTTAACCGGGCACCAAAATGTGTGTATATATACTTCTGTTTTAATATGTTTACATTTCTTGGGAAATTATTTTATGAAAAACTTGGGACTAATGTGTATAATAAAAGTTATACCCTCCATTATTCTAGAAAGTATACTGTTATTCATATTTCAGAGTGACAGACATAGGCCTAATTGCATATTACTCTCTGCCAGAATTTTTAATTTGCTTTTAAATCGACATTCTTGATTTTATATGTCAGCTTAACTTTGAAAGTTCTTGAAAGTAAATTTAAATTTAGATTTTACGGTAATATGATGTGACTCCAACTCTGTATCAGTGACATATTAAATAGTTCTCCAAAATACAAGCTAGCTGCCAATTGTAACTGTCTCGTTCCTAAATATAAAGGTAGGCTCACCATGTTCTCTCATTAAACAGAGTCAAGTTTAAGTTTCTTCCAAGTAAACAAATTACACTGGAAAAAAACAATTAAATACTCATAGCATGTTTCCCCATAGAATAAAAAATGAGAACCTATATTTCCATGCTTTAAATTTGTTCATTTCAAATGTCACCCTCAAATGGTAATCCAGGAATGAGATCCACTGAGTATCTGATCCACTAGCTATCTACCTTAGTCAACCCCTGCCAGAAAGGCTTATATCCAAATTACGTAAAAATGTCTATTATGTGCACCTTAATCGATAGCCTTATCCCTACAATAATGTTTATATGTACAGATCAAAAAGTCATTATCTCAAACTGACATTGAATGACGATCCACAGAAATCCACATAATCTCAAACTGACACTGAATGACGATCCACAGAAATAGTCTATTACAAAGCACTCCAATTCTAGTTTGAAACACAAACTATTCTTAAAAGCACTAAAAATGCTACATGTGCTCAAATTTAAGTTCCAGATCTCCTAATGGCAAGAACATTTCTGGTTACAACATACAATAGTTTTTAAAACCTAAAAACATGAAAACTTAGAACACAGCATATCCCAAATATGTAATATAGTACATGACAATTTTAATTACTTCTTTAATTACCAGTTTATTTTGTATAACTTGGCAGTGATATCTGTTAAATCTATTTTTACGTTAAATTACTTTTATGTTGACATTAATCTGGATCTTGAATATTTTTTTCCTGTAATGATAAGCAATCCATATACATAACCCATGAAGCAACCTCAAAATTATGGTTTAAAGTAATAACCAGAAATAATAATACAAGTTATACAAATATTTAAATTAGAAAAAAACCACTGAGTTATTTGCTTCATATAGCTCTGTTTGAACATCTATTATTATATTTAGTTTGGCAATTATTTCAATATTTTGTAGGCCCCCTAGAGCATTATTCAATATGGAGCAAGAGAATCATATCCTGTTCCACCAATAAAATAATCTATACAGCCTCAAATAGAAAACAGTTTTCACTGGGGGAATAAATTATGTCTGTACCATTTATATTTGATGTCAGTTCACTTCAGCAAACATTTATTGTGTACAGGGAGCCTACCATTTAAGGGAATGCCAATGATGAATAAAGTGACACTTGCTGTCTTCTCCTCCCAGTATCTTACAGTTGACTTTATTTTGAATTATTTTGTTAAATATTGCATTGGAAATATTCATGTAATATAATGGTATATGATATCTGATAAATATTCTTATGAAAATAAACACGTGACTCACTGTGGAAATTCAGAGAATTCTTGTTAAAGATTTCCTCTCAACTGAATGTTGAAAGATAAAAAAGATTGGTCAGGTAAAGGATGACGGAGAGGGTATTTTGGTTAGAGAAAGTATCTCGAATGAGTGCGTGTTAAACAAGCAGGTCATTCATGTATGAGGAAAGATAGCTTGTATTCATATTTGGATCACTAAACACAATATGACAGGATTTAAGACTACAGAGGTCTGTAGTAGGGTGGGGAGAAATTAAATTTCAAACAAACAGCTTGGACTTTATAGGCAATGTAGCATCATTAACATGTAGTCAGCCCAGATGTAATATGGTCAGATTTGCACTTAAGATTTAAAACTAGCAAAATGCTTTAAAAATAGTATAATTCAATGTTTTTAATCTTATTAACATTAATAAGATTAACAAATCTGTCATAAATATATTGATCCTGTAAGCAATGTAATAATTTACATATTTATCTATGTACATTGAAATGAGACTTAGGTTGCTAGCTAAAAACTCCAAATATGAAATAAATTATGTTCTTACCTCTGTGTCTCTGTGTCTTTGAAAATGTTAGTTCTTGTCTTGAATGCTCCTTTACACCTAATTTCTGTTGCTTCTTAGTGAAATCTTATTTCATTAATCAACATAGGTGAGGCTTCCTTCTCTGTCACAGCATTTATCATAGAGTATTTAAACTATTTACTTATTCATTTATTCTGCCAAAAATTAGTCTCCTTGAGTGCAGGGTTTATGCTTCAGGTTGTTTCTAAATGCCTGAATGCAATACATGTTCACTGAATAAATTGAAGAGATTATAAAACCAAAATATAAGTACCCGGGATGCTTCTATATGATACAAAATTAAACATCTAATTTAAGTAGGAACACACAGGTTGACTTCCAAAACTGATGTTTTATTTTTTGCTCACTTAAACTGTTGTAAACATAAATTCGTAATGATTTTAATGAATCATTTATATATATATATATAAATGTGTGTGTGTATGTATATATATATACACACACACACACACACAATATTGTGAATAGTGTTTCTGAAAGTCCATGTCCACTCAAAACCTCCAAGCATGGCCTTATTTCAAAATTCGGTCATTGTGGATTGTTAAGATAAGGTCATCCTGGCTTCAGGTAGATCCTAATTCCAATAACCGATATCCTTAGAAGAAGGCTATGTGAAGACACAGAGACACAGACAAAAGCGAAGAAGTTCATGTGAACGTGAACCCAAAGGCAGAGATTGAAATGAGGCAGCAACGAGCCAAAGAACGCCAAGGACTTCTGGCCACCACCAGGAGATGGGTGAGGGACATGGAATGTTTCTCTCTCCAAGCTTCCAGAAGGAACTACCCTTGCTAACTTCAGACTGTGCCCTCTAGAACCACGATAGAATACCTTTCCATTGTCTGAAACTTTGTCTTAAGATTGCAGAACTATTTTACAGAGACCCCAGGAAACTAACACATTCATACTTGGCAGCGTCTCTTGCCCAAGCAGAATGAGAATGAGGGCAGTTAGTGTGTGTCCTGAGAAGAGGGCATTCTCACTAGAGATGCAGGTGTGCCATCAATCAAACACTGTCATTTATTTATTTGTATTTAACTTTTCCTGATACGTTTTCTTTTTTTCTCAGGCAGCAACATAATTTTCCATCATGATTTGTATTGAGTGACATACAGTTTCTATTATTTATTCATCCAAATTAAAAGCCTATATAAAAATTACGTTCGTTGCGTGTACGTTGGTTTCCCAAGGTGCCGTCCTTATTTTTAAGAGGACTCTGGCTAAAAGCTAATTAAGTATTTGCCATCAAAAATGCTCAGTACTTTAATCAATGCACTGTGTTTGGCTTTTTAAAATGAATGTTTGAGTAATGCAGCCATAAATGATTTTTTGAAATTATTAATCTGAGACCTCTTCCTTTTGCTTCATGAAGTCCCACTGGTATCGCATAAGAAGTTAGTGTCTGTGCTGTGGGAGGAAGCTCACTGAATCAAAAGGCATGGGACATATTGCTAAGTTTTAAAAATAACTTAATGCACTTGTTTCAACTAAACTTGAGGGAAAACCAAATGTAGAGGAAGCAGAATGTTTCAAAATGAGTTTAGATTTATTGAAATTGGAATTCATATTATATTCAAGACAAGTCAGGAAATAGGAACAATAGAAGCCCTAAAGGCTTCAAAGCAGTGGCCTGGAACGAAATTCTCCACCTGGAATAGAGTCAGCGTCTTATTTCAACCTTGAGAAGTACCTCATTTCTCAGATGACAAAGTGATCATGGAGGAACTGCACAGAGGAAAGATGGCAAACACAAGGGGAGTTACACCAGACTCACGGTCAAACAGAAACAGTGCTCACATGATGATTTCTCTCTCTCTCTCTAGTTTTTGGGCGAACTTCGCAGTGACAGAAGTCCCATTCTCTCACTTGCAGGTTTAAGACAGATCCCAGGTACACCCTCTCAGGAGTTTCCAGCCAGATTAGAGAATTCATCTCTCTTCCACAGGCAGGATCAAAACGATGTTTCTCCTTGCTGAGACCCTAGAGGACACAGCACTGCTATTCTCTAGGAGGGCAAAATGGGGGGCTCTGTCTAATCTACATTTCCCAACTCAAAGTTCTATGATTCCTTTTGTCATTGAAAAATCAAAAGAAAGCTCTTGAGACAACAGTTCACTAAGCTCAGGAACACGGAGTATCATCTTCTAAGGGCTCTTTCTAGTTTGAACTCTAGTATGGAAAATTTACAACGAAGTAACTTTTGGAAAGTGTTTCGTAACAAATATGTGTAACATATATATATTTTAAAATATAAACACGTATATTTTTCTTGGAAAAAAGATAAATGTAATTTGCATTCTTTGCAAATAATAAATGGAAAACCATCTTATCTGGACATTTGGTGTATGCTCTGGTATGAACGCATCCTTCAGAGTTCACTATTTGGAAACTTAACCCCCAATGCAACAATGTGGAGAGGTGGGACTTTTAAGACATGAATAGGTCATGAGGGCCCAGTTTTCTATTATGACATGATGCAAAAAGAAGGCCCTCACCAGATGCATGTCCCTTGACCGTGAGCTCCCCAGTCTCCAGAACTGTAAGAAATAGACCTGTGTTCATTCTAGATTACTGAGTCCCAGATATTCTGTTACAGTAACACAAAACAGACTAAAACTGTGTGGTTAGTAAGATGACTGGTCATTACATTATTGACAGTAAAGACAGTTTTCAGGATAATTAAATTTTTGTTTTTCAAACTAAGAAAAAAAAATAGAGACTGACACTTAACTTTTATAGGTCCTTCATGTTATAAAAAGACATGAAAAAAATAGATGCTTTGTTTCCTCTAAGCTGCACTGTCCAATGTTAGCCAGTAGTCACATTATTTAAATTTGAATTCAAATGAATTAAAAATTAAATGAAATTAAAAATTTAGTTCCACAGTTGTCTTAGCTACATTTCACATGCTAATAGCCACATACGGTTAGTGGCTACAGCATACTGACAACATCTACATCTTTGTAGAAAGTTCTATCAGAGAACATTGCTCAGGCCTATTTTTGTCTTTTCTTTTCTAAAATATATTGACTCTTGTATTGGTTTCATGTTGTTGCTATAACAGATTATCCCAAACTTAGTGACTTAAAGTAACAGAAATTTGTTGTTTCACAACTTCGGAGGTCAGAAGTTCCAAAGTGGTGTCACTGAATGAAATAGATGTGTTGGCAAGATCACATTCCCTCCAGAGAAAATCTGCCCCTTTCCTTTCCCTCTCCTGGTAGCTGCTGGCATTCCTTGGCTTATCGTCACATCACTCCAGTCTCTGGTTCCAAGGTGTTGACATTCTCTCCCTTCCTATCTGTGAAATCTCTCCCTGACTACCTTTCACAAGGATACATGTGACTGCACTTAGGGCCCACCTGGCTAATGTAAAATTCTCTTTCCCTGTCATGATTGTTAACTTAGTCACATCTGCAAATACTTACATGCTTACAACTTCCAAGAATAAAGGCTTTATGTTATGAGAGGCCATTACCCAACTTACTACATCCAACTGAAATGCTACTTTTTAAATTTTATGTTGCTAAGTTACTTACTCCACTGGCATCCATTGATATAAATGTTAATACAGTTTCCCAAACCTATATGATTTTCCCACAAAGGGGCTTATACAGTAGAAAAGTCTGTCTTCCTGATATGCTTGTTATTTTTCCTTCTGTTCTTGTAATTGTCAAAGCCCAGGCTTGATAGAAAAGCCCATGACAGCACAAACCCACAACTTTATAAATCTACTTGTAACAGTGATAGAACATGTGGTCACAGTTTAAGTCCACACCTGTGGACTCTAAGTGACCTCACTGACAATGTTTGCTTTAAAATTTTTACTGGGCCGGACGCGGTGGCTCAAGCCTGTAATCCCAGCACTCTGGGAGGCCGAGACGGGCGGATCACGAGGTCAGGAGATCAAGACCATCCTGGCTAACACGATGAAACCCCGTCTCTACTAAAAAAAAAAAAACTAGCCGGGTGAGGTGGCGGGTGCCTGTAGTCCCAGCTAATGTAGTCCCAGCTACTTGGGAGGCTGAGGCAGGAGAATGGCGTAAACCCGGGAGGCAGAGCTTACAGTGAGCTGAGATGCAGCCACTGCACTGCAGCCTGGGCGACAGAGCAAGACTCCGTCTCAAAAAAAATAAAAAATAAAAATAAAATTATTACTGTAAAAAAAGTCACCTCAAAAATAAATATGTGTCTAGCAATCGTAATGAGAATGAAGAAGAGCCTGCAAAAACTACTTAAAACAATCAAATAGATTACGAATAGATAGATAATAGATACATAAATAGATAGATAAGTGGGAATCCATAGAAATATGAGCAAGATTCTTGAACACTTACAAAAAGGTATACATACGACAAATAAGCATAACCTGTTTTAAAAATCAGAAACATAACTAAAATGAGATATGACAAACACTCACCAGAATGGCTAAACTTTTAAACAATACTAAATATCTGAATTTGTAAGCATCAGGAACTCTAGTTAATTGCATTGGAGACTTTGAATTGGTATAACCAATTCAGAAAAATTTGTGTCATTATTGGCCAAAGGTGAACACACATCTATGCTAGTTTGTTATTACCACCCCCAGGTCTATACCCAACAGAAACATGTTTAGTAATTCTTTAGAAATAGCCAACATCTAGAAACAACTCAAACGTTCGTCAGCATGAAATAAACAAATGATTATAGAATATTCACAAGATAGAATCATACTGAGGAAAAGAAACTACTGTCTCTAATATCAGCATGGATAATTCTCAGAAATATGATTTTTAACTAAAGAAGTCAAGTGTAAAATAATGCATCTTTTATGACCCCATCTGCATGAAATTTTTTGAAAAACAAGAACTAATCTATGGTGATACAAATCAGGTGAATTTTTAAATTTAAGAGTTCCAGTAACTGGGAGAAGGCCTGATCAGTGGTTGCAGCGTCTTGATATGATGTTTTGATTAAACTGTGGATGGTCAGATGGGTGCTCATTTTGCTGGGACTAAAAACAGAGCAGTGATAGAGAGCTTTGGCACTATACCAGACCACCTGGTTTCCCTTTCAGACCTATCACTCAGGCTAAGTGCTTTTGGGTAAATTTTAACTTTTACTATTTTTCTTATGATTAACTCTATGAAATTATTTATCCCACTTCATCTCTCAAAGACCATGTCTTTCTCATCTACTGTGGTAATGTTACCATTTAATTGTTTGGACAAACGGAGGCAAGATGGTGCACTTCCGGGTTCTTCTTCACCACCAACTCTTCCCGCAGGCGCGAAAATGCAGCGGGCGCCTGGGAAGGTGCAGATCAACTGGGCATGCGCCAGGTGACGTCAATCCAAAGAGACCAAGATTTACCTGGTCGCACCTGCGGAACGCCCCGGACATGCCCGTGCCCCGTCTATTGCCCTCCCACCCCTAGAAAAGCCGCTCTCAGCCAGTGAGCCACACGGCCTTCTCACAGCTCCACTCCTGTTGGGATGTGGGGACTGTGGGAACTCTGTCCCAGAGCCCCACGGGGGGACTCTGGTGGCATCCTTCGCCGGAGGCCGACAGACTTCTCCCCCACACCTTAGGTTACCAAAATAAACTTGCAGTTTTGCTCCTACACTTGCCTACCCGCTGGTTCTTTTGCGCCCGCTGGGCTGGTCTTAGAAAAACAAATCATTAATATGTTTATCATACATGAAAAGTGCTCATTACATAATTGCTAATAAAATAAATTGCACATACACAGTCTCCATGAAAGATTTATATATGTGTGTGTGTGTGTGTGTATGTGTGTATATATGTGTGTGTGTGTGTGTGTCTGTGTCTGTATTTATTTACTAAAAGCTAAACACGGTTCTTAACAAAATTTGTGCTGGTCACAATTATATCACATTTTGTTCTGGCCTTCCCATCATGATGCCACGCTGAGAGCAACACTATGTGTGAACATGTTCATGAATGACTAGACCACATATGACCAAGGATTCTAATTTATGTTAGACCTCTTTTTGGGCCTCTCCAGAAATGCTAAATTTTCCTTCTAAAGAGCTACATTCTCCTGAAGAACTAAATCTTGTGTCTCTCTACTAATTTTATCTGCTACAATAAAATGGTAACCAAATAAACAGTTTTTGAGAATTTTTAAATGACCTCCATAACCCCTTTTTTGTACTTTGCACATAACACTATTGCCTATGAATTAATAAGACGGTGTTTGGGCACTATTATAGCTGATATTTTGACCAATTTCTGTTACTAACTTTATATAGAGGGGAAAGCTTCATATATTCTTGTATATAAAATACTAAGTATCTAGTGTGTTTTAGAAAGCTTGTCCAACGGAGGCATTTGAAATTTTCTGCTTAGTTTGAACTCATTTTTGTGGGTTTATAGGAATGAGCAGGAAAAGGGCTAATAAGAGACTTTTTGCAAAACGCAGAGGAACCAATCCCCCTCCTAGTTGATACCCAGCCTCTTTGTTCCCCCAGGCAATTGTAACAGCAGGAAGAAAAATTTCTGGGAATGAGGAAAGTGTATTTTACTAGGGAATTCATATTTTGAAGCCAATGTTTGTAAATCATGTGTTCATAGATTAAATGTATACTGCCTAGCAGTCTCACAAAGAAACAACAACCACAACTAGAGATAATCTTGAAAGCAGTTCTGTGTTGGTATCGCCTTCACAGAAGCAAATAAGCAAAGATATATCCTCTCAAGAAGAATTCACCATCAGCCTTGGCCCAAAGAAATTTCCACAGATAAAATTTTAAAGAAATTGAGGTCACAGTAAAGAATATGGATAAGAAATCACCATCAACCTTGGCCCAAACAAATTTCCACAGATAAAATTTTAAAGAAATTGAGGTCGCATTAAAGAATATGGATAAGCATAAAGATAAGGATAAAAAGGACAGACAGGAAAAGGGATAAGAAGAAAAAGAGGGAGGTAGGAGAGTAGGAGAACAACTACCATTTGCAAAAGCTAGCAGAAACAATAGACAGAAGAATTATAATCCCCCAAATTCATATGTTGGAATCCTTAGATATAAGCATAATGTATTGAAGAAATAACAAGAGAGATTTAAAATATGTTTAAGGGAAACTAACCTCTTTAGATGACAAAATCGATTTGAAAAAATAAATTAAATTTGGTAGCGAAAACATCACTGACTTTAAAACCCAGTGGCTGGCTTTAATATAAGAATACGCATAACTGAAGAGAGACACTTAGTGAACTGGAAGGAAGTTCTTCGAAATGTTTTCAAAACCCATCATGAAGACCCAAACACATGGATAACAATATAGCTTTCCCCTTTTTAAATATTTCATAAGACAAGGCAATTTTATTAATAAGCTTTATTGTTTAATCTATCGAACAAAAAAACTTTCCAAATCTTCAACCTAAAGTATAATTAAGATATAGTGACATGTCTGCTAGTCTCTGTGTGTGTTTATAACATACATTTATAACATACAAATAGGGAAACAACCTTTTATTTTTTATATATATGTATGTATCTATGCATAGATACACACATATGTAAATAAGAAGGTAGTATATTGTCAGAGAAAGCAAGTAATGTGAAATAATTTTTTTAAAAAGCTTACTATTTAAATAAAGATAAAACCTGCCACAAACTTAAACAACATGATACTCACAGTAAGAACAGCCATAAACTTCAATTCTGAGTCCAATGCGACCTTCTCCATTCCAATCCAGAGGCACTATGCGCACATAGCGGGCGATAACAGGATGCTGTAATTCATGCCGCACCACGCCATCAGAGTTAACATTTCCAGGAAATGCCTGGAAAGGAAATGGTATTTTAAAAATTGGGAAATTACTTTAGAAACAATCATGTTCTCTGCCTAGAATAAACACAAATCTCATCCAATGGTAGGGCTTGCAATTTCTTACACCATAAATAATTTGAAGACAGCTGCTTCCTTACTTTTAATTTGAAAATAAGTCCAGTTTTAAACGGAAAACAGGTCAGATTTTCTATAGTTCCTTTCATCCGTGTAAATATACGTTAAAAGAATGACAGACTAAATGGCCCCCCGGCTGTTGTGTTCCATACACATTTAAATGAGTTCTAATATTTTGCATTGAATTTATACAATAAATGATTTTTATAGAATCTAACCATACATCTTGCTTTCTAGAATTCTCCTCCACATTTTCTCCCACAAAACCATTAGAAATTTAAAGATAACATTTCAACATTAGTGAGATAAAGAAGAAAACTGAACACGTTGTGAAGAGGTCTGGGTTTTCTACCTTTTATTGGAGTAGACACATTTAGAGAATTTGTTCAATGGATCAGAAACATGTTAATTCAATTTTTCTCATTATAGAAGATTCTGTCAAAAGAATAATTATCCAAGAATTTCATCTGATATTGAAAGTTCACATTGTCTTTCCCCCCGCCACCCCCCAGAGGAGAACAAATGGATTTTTTTGGGAGGCATACATAACAATCATTCAACAAGGATTTACAAACTATCGATTTCATAAGTTAGAGCAAGATAATATGGGATATTCAGGGATGTGTGAAACCGTAGACTCAGTACTCAAAAAAAAAACCATCTAATGAAAAAGAAAGTGTCAGTATAAAGTTATAATTCAGGGAAGATTTAAAGAAAGAAACTATTATATTTTAGACGATGTAATTCAAATAAATGAAAGCTTGCACTATTTTAAACGTGAGCAGTTTCAGCTTCATATATACATTCTAAATGTCCCTATAATAGATAAGTTGAGGCTTTAGCATTATTTTTTAGAAGATATTCTTTTAGGTTTATTTAAATTATCTTAAAATCATATAAATATGCATTCTAAAGGTCCCTTTAATAGATAACTTGAGATTTTAGCCTTATCTTTTAGAGGGCATTCTCTTTTAGATTTAAATTATCTTAAAGTAATACAAATAGAAATTTTAAAAATTATTTTTTAAATCATGAAAAATGCAACACAGGCATTATATTACATTGTTAGTATGTTGTCTTCTTTGCCTAAGGACTGAATTTCCTTCTATCTAAAACCAGGAGTTTGGTCTTTTAAAAAATTTTTCTTTAATAATGATGTTTTAAAGTTAGACCACTAATACAAAGTAAAGAGCGAGAGATGTTTTTAATTAAAAAAAGAAAATACAGAGTAGCTTCGGAATTGAAAGCACTGGCTTAAGTTCATCCAAGCATCACAAATGCAAGTTTGTAGTAGAAGATCTGTCACCCAACCCTCATTCCCAAGTCAAATTCTTGCCCTCTGAAATACAAAATGTGTAATGTAAGGCATAGTAATTATGAGAAGTATATTGAAAGATTTCCCCTGCATTTAAACAATTTTATATAACCTTTAGATGGTACCAGCAATCCACATAATGGATAATATTTAGTCTATGACATGGACAATTACATGTTTTAAAAATTGGAATGTTCTTCAGTGATGAATCCTGCTGTGCTCTTCTTGGTTTTCTCAAATGAGTTGCATACTACCACTGCCTTTTAAAAATAGCCATACCCTTCTGTAATCCATAAAGCAAAACTATTTGAGCAGTAGGTCTTGCATTTTAACATTTAATAGAGCATCCTCATTGCATCCTGCTGACACAATTTCATCAGAAAAAAAACTTCCTAAAAAGACATTTTCTTTGTAGGAACTTTTCTAGCCAGCTCTTAGTTTTACAGAGAATCTAAAAATCTAACCAAATATTCAATTAAACCATGGCTATATTGTAAGATCTCTATTGGGTCCTCTGACTTCAAATGCAAGAACAATTAGAATCCTTGACCAAAATCACTTGAATTAAATCAACAATTGGATAATGGTTAATCCAAAATTCATGAACTTAAATAATACTCAACAAAAGCCACCAAACAATTTTAACTTGAAAATTAACTATATGGCCGGGCGCGGTGGCTCAAGCCTGTAATCCCAGCACTTTGGGAGGCCGAGACGGGCGGATCACAAGGTCAGGAGATCGAGACCATCCTGGCTAACCCGGTGAAACCCATCTCTACTAAAAAATAAAAAAAAACTAGCCGGGCGAGGTGGCGGGCACCTATAGTCGCAGCTATTCGGGAGGCTGAGGCAGGAGAATGGCGTGAACCCGAAAGGCAGAGCTTGCAGTGAGCTGAGATCCGGCCACTGCACTCCAGTTTGGGCGACAGAGCGAGACTCCATCTCAAAAAAAAAAAAAAGAAAAGAAAAGAAAAGAAAAGAAAAGAAAATTAACTATATGCTTAGCATGTTGCTAGGTTTTATGTCAATACTCAGAAAAACAACAACATAAAAAAACTCTCCTGAAACACTGTCTCTAAGACATGTGCAATCTTATGAGGCCTAAAATAAAATCTGAAAAGGTATTGCAAAATGCAGCATTAAAAGGAACTATGGAAGTACATGATGTAACTAGTAATTTTACCTCTATTTGGACTTCCATGAGGCTATGTAATCAGGCAAATTCTACAGAGTTATAGCTCAGCTACACAGAAGGACAGAGTGGTGTTTGAAAGACAAGAGAGAAAGGGCATAGTATATATTGAAGAATAGGTTGCCACAAAGGAGGATTTCAGACCTAGGGTATAAGACTCAGAGTCCAGGGATAGTTACGCTGAAATTTTGCTCCATATGGGTAACTTCACTAGGACTTTAAAAAAAAATACTTTTCCTTTGCCCTGTATGTCTCACAAAAAGATTTGATGAGCTAATTTATAAAATGAATTTTTGAACTAAGATTGTAGATTCTCAGGAAACATGAACCAAGGGTGTTCAGGACTAGACAACCAGGACTAGGAATAAAGACACAAGTCTGACTGGGAGAAAGAATTTATGTTGAAAAAAATCATAAATGTTTTAACAGGTTCTGTCTGATTAGAGACAAAATAATATAGCATGCATTGTTGTTGTTGTTGTTTCAAGAAATAACAATAAAAGTCATATTCATGAGATCCAGGGTAATGGGAAAACATACTGGGAGCAAGAAGATTAGCAACAAGTAATTGAAGGTGAACACCAATGTGGTGGCATGGGCAATACATAAATAAAAAGCAGATCTGATATTCCAAAAGAAGAATTATTAACATCTTGAAAGAAGGGAGTAGAAGATATAACCAACCTATTCCAAGATATTAGCGTGCAGGCATTGGTGACAGAAAAGGGAAGAGAGGGAATGATACGATCAACATTTATTGCTTGACTGCTCAGCAACCTCTTCTCTTTGAGTAATAGCATCCGGATTTTGTTGAAAAGTTCACGCTTAATATTCTACTCTTGCCTGGGTGCAGTGGCTCACACTTGTAATCCCAGCACTTTGGGAGATCAAGGTGGGCTGATCACTTGAGGTCAGGAGTTCAAGCCCAGCCTGGCCAACATGCTGAAACCCTGTCTCTACTAAAAATACAAACATTAGTCAGGTGTGGTCATGCACACCTGTAATCCCAGCCGCTTAGAAGGCTGAGGCAGGAGAATCACTTGAACCCAGGAGGCAGAGGTTTCAGTGAGTTGAAATCATGCCACTGTACTCCAGCCTGGGTGACAGAGCCAGACCCTGTCTCACAAAAAAAAAAAAGAAAAAAAAATTCACTCTTAATCCATATGATGCTAGAGAGGCAGACATTACTCCTTACCACCAGGGGTGGGCACCTAACTCAGTGAGACTCAGTTTTAGCCCTTCTGCTAAAATGTTTCATTCGTACATTTACTTATGTATTTATTCATTCACCGTTCATTCACTCAGGGGATATTTGAGAGTCTTCTGTGTAGCAGATATTGGTCAAATCAACAATGTAGACAGGGTTGCAGTTTTCATGGCATTTATATTATTAAACTACATAGTGAGCTTTTTTTTCATAGGCTTTTTGGCCACTTTTGAAAAGTATCTGTTCATATCCTTCGCCCACTTTCCAGTGGGGTTGTTTTACTCTTATAAATTTGTTTAAGTTCCTTATTGATGCTGGATATTAGACCTTTGTCAGGTGCAAAGTTTGCAAATATTTTTTCCCATTCTATAGGTTGTCTGTTATACTCTGTTGATAGCTTCTTTTGCTGTGCAGAAGCTCTTAAGTTTAATTAGACCCCATTTGTCAATTTTTGCTTCACTATGATTGCTTTTCATGTCTTTGGCATGAAATCTTTGCCCATTCCTATGTCCAGGATGGTATTGCCTACGTTGTCTTCCAGAGTTTTTATAATTTTGGGTTTTACATTTAGATTTTGGAGAAAAGGAAATACTTATACACTGTTGGTGAGCATGGAAATTAGTTCAACCATTGTGGAAAGCAGTATGACGACTCCTCAAAGAGCTAAAGGAAAAACTACCATTTGACCCAGCAATCCCATTACTGGGAATATACTCAGAGGAATATAAATCATTCTACCATGAAGACACATGCATGCAAATGTTCACTGTAGCACTATTCACAAAAGCAAAGACATAGAATCAACCCAGATTGGAGAAAGAAAATGCGCTATATATATATCGTGGAAAATTATGCAGCAATAAAAAAGAATGAGAATGGAGCTGGAGTCTATTATCCTTAGCAAACAAATGCAGAAAACCAAATGCCACATGTTCTCACTTATAAGTGGGAGCTAAATGATGAGAACTAATAAACAAAGAAGGAAACAACAGACACTGGGGTCTCCTGGAGAGTGGAGGGTAGAAGGAGGGAGAGGAGCAGAAAGGATAACTATTGGGTACTGGGCTTAATACCTGGGTGATGAAATAATCCATACAACAAGCCCCTGTGACATGAGAGTTTACCTGTGTAACAAACCTTCACATGTACACCTGAACCTTTATATATATATCTCTCTCTCACACACATACACACACACATATATGTATACATACATATATAACACTGACACTATGTTATATGTAATAAGTACATATTGTTATATATGTTTTATATGTAAATCATAATTATACAATGACATATATATAGTTTATGCAAAGGCCAGAAAGGCAAATGGCACGAGCATACTGTGCCTGTTTGTGGGAGCAGCAACGAAGTCAGTGTTGTTGGAAGAGTGTGGAGAAGGAATGAACACGGGAGAATATGGAGAGGTCAACAACAGAACAAGGAAGGCCTGTACATTGTGATCACGCTCCAGATTTCATGTATGTGTGCTGGAAGTCAATCTATTGGAGAGTTTTAAGCAAGAAAGTTATACATCTTATAATTTTTAACACTGAGGGCACTAAAATCCCCCTCTCTGAGAAAAGAGAGATTCCTAGGAAGATAGGAGAAGACAATGGCATAATATAAAACACAAAATGATAGATGAAATAATATGGTCAGAAGTGCTTCAGAGGTTGTTTAGGGAGGGGAGATTTGGAACAGTGGTGTGGAAGAGCAGCAGGACACCTACCACACCTTGGGATCCCCAATGCACGGCGAGTCAGAAGAAAACAAACAAAACTGTAGGAAAGGAGGTGCTCTTCCCACTGAGCTTCTGTTGGCCATTTTGAGTGAAAGTCAGAGACAGACAAAGTAAGCGCATCTGCGATGACATCATTTGAGAATCTAAATGCAGAGCTTGCTAAGGTCTTTTGGATTATTTGATCTGTTTCCTTATTTGTTTATTGCTGAGCAACTGAAATAACATTGACTAATACAACAATATTTGAAGGGAAAGATAATTAGTGAAAATTTAGATATACTGCATTTGAGATTTCACTAGCAAAATTAAAAGATGTTGTAGACGTTTCAGGTTTGAGATTTCAACAGCAAAATTAAAAGATGTTGTAGACATTTGAGGTTTAGGATAACAGCGTTTTACCTAAGGTTTACCTTTGCTTTACTTATGGAAAAATGCATGCTATATATTTTCTTCAGGATTCTCTACATCAATAGTTTGTACTTCTATTATTATTATTTTTATGATTATATTTTTTTTAAGAGACAGGGTCTCGCTCTATCACCCAGGCTAGAGTACAGTGGCACAGTCAGAGCTAACTGTAACCCTTGAATTCCTGTGATCAAATGATCCTCTCTCCTTAGCCTCCTGAGTAGCTAGGACTATAGGTGTCCACCAATAGACTGTGATTTTTCCACTTCTTTTATCCAAGCATGTTGAGATTTAAGACGTTTTCCTAACTCAAGCTTTAAACCTTTCAAAAGAATGCCATAGGTGTGAACTGTCGATTGTCTTGAATACAAAGGTGTAAATATATGTGAACTGTCTCCATAAATATCAGTATTTGGTAAGGTAGGAAACATAAAAGGAGGTGTAGCCATTGATTTAATAAAAAGTCTAAAATTTATAAATCTATTATTTAAAGGGTTCTAGTATAGTCTCTTGTTTGTCAAGGATGCTATTTTTTCAAATCAGGAAACAGACTCAGAGAAGTTGGACAACATGGTGAAACCCCGTCTCTGCTAAAAATACAAAAAATTAGCCAGGTGTGGTGGCGTGCACCTGTAATCCCAGCTACTCGGGAGGCTGAGGCAGGAGAATCACTTGAACCTGGGAGGTGGAGGATTCAGTTAGCCAAGATCGTGCCACTGCACTCCAGCTTGGGCAACAGAGTGAGACTCCATCTCAAAAAAAAAAAAAGGAAAAAAAAAATTGGATGCAGAATACCTAGTAAAGACAAACTCAGGACAAAGTAACAAGTTCTTCCACTCTCTTCATTTGAGAGTCAAGTTGTCAACTAGAAATAAATATCTTCCCATTTATGTGCAATATATTTTATTTTTGGTATTTAATATTATATATTTGAATATCAAATTCTGATGGATAATTTTTATCATATCACTTTTTAGATGTACATTTGATTTCTGGCCTGTTTATTAGTACATCATGTTTTCATATTTTACTTCTCTATTTTTTTTTTCTTTTTTTCTTTTTTTTGAGACGGAATCTGGCTCTCACCCAGGCGGGAGTGCAGTGGCGCAAGCTGGGCTCACTACAAGCTCCGCCTCCTGGGTTCACACCATTCTCCTGCCTCAGCCTCCTGAATAGCTGGGACTACAGGTGCCCGCCACCACGGCTGGCTAATTTTTTGTATTTTTAGTAGAGACGGGGTTTCACTGTGTTAGCCAGGATGGTCTTGATATCCTGACCTCGTGATCCGCCCGCCTTGGCCTCCCACAGTGCTGGCATTACAGGTGTAAGCCACTGCACCCAGCCTCTATATTTTATTTCAACAAATTTTTACAATAGCAATACCATGTTTTCTCATACATTTACCTAAATCAAGCTTCTTTTGTGATTATCAGCACCCAAACTCCTCTGCAGTTTTAATACAAGTAATTTAAAAGTTTGAATGACGCTGTTTCCTAAAAGGAAAGAAGAATTTGTCAGCTAGGGGGCATCTTATTTAGTAAATACTAAAGTAAAGAATAAACTGCCATAGGTCTTGAAAAGGAGTATTTTTTCATATCATTTGGCTCTTTTAAAAAATCATTTATAGTTTTTCATATAGATGTGAAAATGAAAAAGAAGATATACAGCTGAGTTTTTATAAAATCTTTAAGATTTGAAACCTGCATCAGAAATTAAAAACTTAAAGCAAAGTTGAATCTTTTTTGCATAGAACTATATGCATAGAACAATATACTTTATAATTAAACCTTCATTTAGACAAATAGGATGCAACAAGTGCTTTGAAGATACATAAAAAATGCCAGCCAAATTTATCATTTAAATAATAAAAAATCCATTTACAACAAATTGTGAATTTCATGTTCTTGCTATTAAATGTCTCTTAGAGGCAGTGATTTGTATATATGCTTAGAATAGGGTTTATTATTATAATTAAGATAGCATATATGTATCTCACAAAGCTTGATGTTAAGGAAAGTTAAAATCAATATACTAAAACGCTAAACCTATGGTTCTACTTTTAGAGTTCTTGTCTTATAAATTGTGCCAACTACATACCAAAATTTAGAACTTTTTAAAAACATATTGTAAGTCATCCACAATGTTAATTTTAGAGTAAACATCACTGAAGTTTTAATAACTCAATATTTTCCACTAGGTGCACTAGTTTTTCCAGCTAAAACAGTATTTCAGATGGTCGAAGAGGTAGTGAAGCAAAGCATTTCTGCAAAGTACCAGACAGTAAATATTTTAGGCTTTGCAGGTCACATGCCTCTCTGTTCCATATTATTATTCTGTTTTTTAAAATACACTTGTGAAATGCAAAAATTATTCATAGTTCACAAACTTTAAAAGAACAGGCGTGGACAAGATTTGTCCCATGGGCTACGGTTTGCCAGCCCATGGACTAAGAGGCTTTGAAATTAAATCTTTCTTGCAAGTTAGATAGGATGCACAAGGCTAAGACTTTCCAGCCAGTTGACATTTAAGAACCAGTAAACTTTGGAAAAGTATTTTGTAATCACTTGGAGCATGTAATTTACCAAACTGGAGGAGATTATATAAAGTATTAGAGGTATGCTATGTGTGATGCATGAACTAACATATTTCCTCAAATGTACTATTATGGGGTTTGAAGTATAACAAAAATTATTCTGATGAGAATAAGTATATTTATTCCTAACTAAAACCTCATTTTTTAGGAGACCTAACATAAAAGATCACAAGCTCCTATAGCGAATGAATGAGACTAAGCATCTTCATGTAAAGGTTTTCCTTAAGACCAAAAAAAAAGTGCCTAAAACAATTAGCTATTGTGTAAGTAAATCTAGGAAGAGCTTTTCTTGTACTGACAACAGGTCTTACAGGTGGGAAATTATGTGAGGGAAACAACAAGAATGACTTGAATGTTTCCTAAAGTGAGAGATCTTATTTGCTTAAAACATAAAATGACTTTGTGGCATTGAAACACATACTGACTATTCTTTACGTTAATGTACTAAACCTGTGATCATTATAATCACATCCCTTTAATTGAAATTTTATTTCTTGAAAGATTTTAGATTTCATTTTCCCCATGCTAACAACTTATACCAAAATGTTGAAATAGATTTTCCATTTTGCGGCCTTGATGTGAGTTTCCAAGACTAGCTATATTCCCTGCTGAGGGAGGAAGATACGAAGGACCTTCACAAAATACTGCACCTGGTACCCTTCCAATTTGGCCTCTTCCCCTGGAGTCTCTGCTCATCAGTTTTATCTGGCTGGCCTCCCACATCCTGTATCAATCAGCTCAGACAGCACTTCCTGACAGGAGGGACCTTGCCTCACCACCCCTCAATCCCCTCGTTCCATAGGGTGCCTCATAGTAGGGGATCAGCAGGAGTTTTTTTTCTGAGTACCAGTCGGGACTCTACTGATCAAAGCAGGATCTAGTCAAAACAGAATGCGATATGGGAGGGGGCAGAGAAGTGCTGGATAGAGAAGGGCAGGGTCCTTGGCGAGGGCTCCACCCTCAGGCCTGTGCCCAGGGAACTAAGTGCAGACACGCATTCCTGTTTTTGCGCTCAAATGTTGCATTTTCCAAGACCACTCTGGCCGGCACACCCCTCCTCCTGTGCCTATAAAAACCCCGAGACCCTATAGCGGATACAGACACAAGTGTCTGGACATCCAGAGGAGCAGAGGAGTGGAAGAGCACACTGGAATTCGACCGAGGGCAGTTGGAGGAGAGTCCGGTAGCTGGGTGGCACAGATCCAGGGAAAGACCACCTTCCCGCTCCATCCCCCTTCTGACCTTGCCATCCACCTCGCTGACACCTGCCCCCACTCAATAAAACCTTATACCCATTCTCCAAGTCCACATGTGATCTGATTTTTCTGGTACACCAAGGCAAGAACCCAGGATACAGAAAGCTCTCTGTCCTTGCAATAAGGCAGGGGGTCTAATTGAGCTGATTAACACAAGCCACCTGCATATGGCAAAACTAAAAGAGAACAAGGTAACACACACACCCACTGGGGCTTCAGGAGCTATAAACACTAAACCCTAGATATCGCCATGGGGTTGGAGTTCCATGACCTGACCGTCTGCATGCTCCCACTACAGGTTTGAGGCTCCATGGCCTGCCCCTCTGCAGGCTCCCGCTATGGGTTTGAGCAGGGGATCACTGAAGAAGTGAGCCACAGCCCTATCACACACCCTGTGAGGGGGAAAAGGGAAAAGTCCTGTTTCATATGCAGTAAATAAACCAGCTAAAACCAAGATGGCAAAGAAAGCAACCTCTAGTTGTCCTCACTGTTCATTATCCACCAATTATAATTCATTAGCACACTAAAAGGCACTCCTACCAGCACCATTTGACAGTTTACAAATGCCATGACAATGCCAGGAAATTACCTTACATGGTATAAAAAGAGAGGAATCCTTGGTTCCGGGAAGTCCCCACTGCTTTTCTAGAAAATTCATGAGTTACCTGGCCCTTATTTAGCATGTAATTAAGGAGTACCTATAAATATAGCTAGCCAGCAATCTACAAGTGCTACTCTGCATATGACCTGCTCTGTCTATGGAGCAGTCATTTTTCCCCACTCTGTTCCTCTAATAAACTTGCTTTGCTCGCACTTGACTGTGTTAGCTCACTCTTGAATGCTTTCCTGTATGAAGCCAATAACTCTCCCGGCTAAGCCCCAGTTTGGGAGTTTGCCTGTATCAAGAGCATCCTGTGTTTCTTTTTCTCTTCACTCAATTGTGATTACTTCATTATGTTTTTGATTAACTCCCTGACTGATTCAGAAGTATGTAAGTCAGCTGTGAGGTTTCAGACCACAGCTCTTTGGTCCCTGTGTATCTGATGACAATAGTGTTCAGTGGTCAATGCATGTGCTTAAGTAAATGAATATAAATGTGCATTTCCAAATTCTCATCTATTTACATTTCATAGGCTCTTGTTATTTGTGGATGCACAAAAACCAGTTATGCTAGCATTGCTAGTTAAAAGCCATATATTTGGTAATATCTGACAGGAAAAAAAAAATAGAGCATGCTAGACTGACTCAGAAAGACACCAGGGTAATGTATACGGTTTTCCTAGTTGTAGGGGGATGCCATTATAATTATGTAATGTGGCTAGGTGTCAGAGATCACAGGATAAAAAGAAAACAATCATGCAAAAATCTGGAGAGAATTGCTACGAGAGATGTAAAAATTAACCCCCTACCCCAATAATATCTAGCTTGTTCACTTGGGTAATTCACTTGAACTCTGCTAAAAATATACTCTTTTTGATTGCAAAACCATGTCAAACATTGTGAGACATGCGAACATATTCCATATATATATATATATATGCAGTAATATCTTCTTTGGACCCTACTGCTCGTGACCCGAATAAATACATCTTGTCTTTCTAATTCTGTCAATGTTCTGAAAGTGTTTTAGAATCATCATACTAGAAGCATTAATTAAGAACAGCATTATTTTGCAAGCAATAATTTGACTTTGAAAATAAAGTAAAATCTTAAAAACCTGATTCTTGACTCCTTCTGTTTATTCTTTAGGGGCATCACGTGATGATGGTATTCAATAGGTTTCATTCTTTGTGATCATTTGTTCTCAGCCTACTCAACCAGTGGACTGTCTTTTTAATGGCTTTACTGCCTCCCACAGTTTATTTATCTCCAGTCTAATTCCCTGGCAGAAGAACGATGGATTCCTTTCTTACTCTCTGACTCCCTCCTCTTCCTTCTCTCCAAATTCCTTCCTTTTTCTCTCTTCTTTTTTTCTCTTTCTCTCTTTCCTTCCTTCCATCTTTCTCTTTTTCTTCCTTCCCTCCTTTCTTGTTTCCTCCTTTCCAGTGGTTTACTGTAACACATGATTGTTTTTTGCCCACATCTCACTTCAGTATAGAAGGAAAAGGGCAGAGGAGCACTGTTCCACACAGTCATTCAGGGATCCAGGCTCACTTCATTTGGTTCTCGTCATCAACATCTGATTCTCAAGTCCACCACAGAAACAGAAGACAAAACATATAGGAATGAACTTAGGGTTTATGGCCAGATTTGGTAGAGAAAATATCACTTGTGCACACATTCCATTGGTCATGTATCATACTGATCATAACCTTAGTGTCCAAGAGACTGGAATATGTGCCACGGAAGGAAAGTGAAACATATTTGATAAATGTATAGTGAGGTTACATGATGCTCATCTTGAAATTCTGTGCTTACCTATATCATAATACTTATTATAATGAATAGTAAAATTATAATGTTTATTATTTGATCTCTCAGTGAAACTGCAGGCTGTTCAGGGAGCAATACGCCATTTTTTTTAAAAAATGATAATAATTTTTAATACAGTAAACTAAAAACAAGTGAATAATTTGATTGGTTTTGAGAAATGTATTGACTCATGTGATCCTCACTCCCCATCAAGATATAGAATGCTTTATTATCCCAGAAATTAGTCTCATCAATCCCCTCAGTCAATATCTTTTTAATTAATGCCACTCGTCACCCTATGCATACAACTTTTCTGATTTCTATAACTATAGTTAATTTTGCCTTTTGTTTTGACAGTCTTATTCTGTTGTCCAGGCTGGAGTGCAGTGGCAAGGTCTCAGCTCACAGCAACCTCCATCTCCCAAGTTCAAATGATTCTTCCACCTCAGCCTCCTGAGTAGCTGGGACTACAGGCACGGCCCACCATGCCTGGCTAATTTTTGTATTTTTTGTTTTTGTATTTTTTTTTTTTTTTTTTAAGCGGAGTCTGGCTCTGTTGCCCAGGCTGGGGTGCAGTGCCCAGATCTCAGCTCACTGCAAGCTCCGCCTCCTGGGTTTACGCCATTCTCCTGCCTCAGCCCCCCGAGTAGCTGGAACTGTAGGCACCCGCCATCTCGCCCGGCTAGTTTTTTGTATTTTTTAGTAGAGACGGGGTTTCACCGTGTTAGCCCGGATGTTCTCGATCTCCTGACCTCGTGATCCGCCCATCTCGGCCTCCCAAAGTGCCGGGATTACAGGCTGGAGCCACCGCGCCCGGCCTAATTTTTGTATTTTTAGTAGAGATGGGGTTTACCCACATTGCCCAGGCTGGTCTCGAACTCCTGACCTCAAGTGATCTGCCCACCCTGGCCTCCCAAAGTGCTGGAATTACAGGCAAGGGCCTCTGCACCCAGCAAATTGTGACTTTTCTTGAACTTCATAATAAAGTAATCAAACATCACTGGCTTCTTTCAGAATAATTTCGTTTAGATTTCCCCATATTGTTACTATTAGTAGCACATTTCCATTTTTCTGTGTACTATTTCATTGTATAAGTTTACTATAACCTGTATCTATTTTTGTGTTGATAGATACTGGGATATTTCTGATTTTTTTAACTAGTATAAATAAAATTGCTGTGAGCCTTTGTTATAAATGCTTAGGAGAAGAATTTCTGGGTGACAGAGTGGATGCATATTTGAATTTCTGAGATACTGACAAAAGAATTTTTTCAGATGATAATCTAATATAGCATCAGAAATCTATTTTAAATTTGTTTCAAATATATTATTTTTCTTTCCAAATTTCCTTTAATTTTTTCTTTATCCTTCATGTCAAGTCATAAGAAAGGATGAAAATAATTAGATAAATGCTACCCATTTTGTGATGTTGTAAATAAAAATTTAGACAAACTAAGAAAAATAAATGTAACATTATTAATCTTAGCAATGTTAAAATACAACCTAAGAGGCAGAGGTTTGGAGGTAGAAATGGATAAGAAAATGTAGAAGAAAGGACATGGTAAATAATATACTCATCTTGCAAGTGAGAAGTCAAATGATATTACCAAAATTTGACAGAAGAGTAGACCAATTTGAAAGCATATTATTAAATATAACAAAATTAATCAATAGAGAATTAAAAATATTTTTTTGAGACAGGGTCTTGCTCTGTAGTCCAGGCTGAAGTGTAGTGGTATAATCACAGCTCACTGCAGCCTCAAACTCGTGGGCTCAAGCCATCCTCCCACCTTGGCCGGTTAAACTGCTAGGATTACAGACATGAACCATCACGACCGGTCTTAATATAACTTCTAAAAATAGGTCAGGTGTGTGGAAAAGTAAGGTAGCTAACTAGTAATTGACCCAAGAAGTCATTAACCAATAGGTACTTTCTAAGTTGATAAGTGAACAAATTGATATAAAAGTATAAAGGGAGAGTGAAAGAGGAAATAAGAAGATATTGGGGGAAAAAAACTTTGCCATTAAATGAACTTATTTCTCTACAAATTGATTAAAAATACTTATCTATATGCTAGCTTGATAAAGATATGAAAAACCACAAACAATGTTGTATAGGAGGGTGTCTAAAAATTTGGCTTTAAAATTTCTGGCATATCACATAATTGCAGACAGAATTAGTTGCAAGGTTCATCTTACCTGTTAAAATAAAATCTAACCAGTTGCTTGAAGAAGCATAATACTCAAGGCACTGAGTCCAGAAAGAAACCTCCCAAATCCTCACATAAAAGAAACTGCTACATAAAGAATGAAGTGTTCAAGAATATCTGTATAAAGTCAGCAACAAATTTCATAGGAAATACAATATAGTTTTCCTCAATGTAGCCCCATGGAAAAATGCCAAACCTCAAATCAGTAAACATAAATTTAACCAATACTTTTGATGCAATAACCGAAACTTTTGATGCAGGTGTTCAGCTCCCTACTGACAAGCTTACTCTAGAAATTGTTTACAGTATCTAGAAGAACAGATTGCATTGCCCTCAGGTTATCTTCCAAAACCATTGCTTTTCGCAGGTTTTTTGGTAAGTATTAATGGCAGCAAATATGATAATATACTCCTTGGAAAGTACCTGGGATAAAATATTTTTCTAAATGTGGAACCAAGTGCTTTTTGTAAGCATACAATTAACAACATTATCAAGTTTTAGTTAATGTGAGAATTATTTGTGATAGCAAGGTAAATTACCATCTTTCAATTTTATCTTTTTCAAAATGTGAGATTCTTTAGATGGATAAATTTATGCCATGAAATATTAATAATTCTAATACTAGATGTAATGTCTGAGTTGAGTATTAATAACTTTACTCTTCCGCAATTTAATATGCATCCATTTTTATTATCTATTGCATGATAATATATTCTGAAGGTAATGTTTCTTCAGAATATAGAAGAGTCAAAGTAAGTGACAATTCCTGGGTCTACAGAAGCCATTTTTCCAATATACTTGGATTTCCTCTTTCATATGAAGAAAAAAAAACTCTTTTTACATTATGTTTCTCCGTTTGTACTATGCCTGATTTTCTATTCCCTTTCACTGCAAAATTTCTCAAATAAATGGTGTTTGCTGTTTTTCCCTCCTCTTTCATGCTCTCTTTAAGCTTTAGCAATTTGTTCATTTCTGTTTCTTCTTTTGAAACAAATCAGAAAAATCACTTATAATGAAATAACTGATGATAATGAAATAATCTTTTAAAAAAATTTTTCTTGAATATCTCCCTTAGTCATCTTCTCCTGGAATCTTTCTCATTCAAGAACATATCTTATTTTGCACATGTCTGTTTGATCTCTGATTTCTTCTCTTTATCTTCATTGGATTTGTTTTCTTCTTCTATGGATTATTAAAGGTCATGTTGTTCTTGCTACTTCCTCACAGGTGACATCATCTGCTTTTTTTGTCTTCAAATGTAAGTTCAACAAGAATATTTTGCTGTTATTATCTGTTTCCTTCACTACCTAGAATTATTTTCTGACCTCCTGAGAGCCTGGTTGCTTTATGCATAATCAGTCCAATCTAGAAATATCTCAAATGTGTATTTATTGACAAATGGATTAATAAAGTGTGGTCTAGCCACAATCTACTACCCAACTGGCTTTCTTCCACAGCCCAACAAGGGACAAATCCTACTTGGGCTGTTTATTCCCATCTTCTCATCCAACTCTCTTCTCCCTTGTTCCATTAGCTATACCCCTATGGTGCCCCTGTATTCCTTACCATCTCTCTCAGCCTCAACTCTTTTAAAGAAACGAGGCTAAAGTCTTGATTTCAGAGAAAAAATAAAGAAAACAAAAAACTCCACCAAATGTCTTTTAACTAACTCACCTTTCCAGCTCACCTCTTCAATTACAACATTGCATTTTTTTATTGACCTCCCAAACTTCTTGAAGAGACAATTTCATATCCAACTTCCAAGGATAGAAGTACATTTCCATCTCTCTTCTATTGCCCTACATTTAGTCTCCTGCACTAATAAAACGAAATCTAAGCCTTCTTTATCAGTTTGAACCCTAGGGAATCTTTTTGGTGCAGTTGGTATCCTTGTAATGCGTTTTCTCCATGAGACTGATCCCATTAGTATTCTGGCACAAGAATTGCGGACTTTTTCAACCCAACGTCCTTCTAGGAAGTCTCATTCCAATCCGAATATTGGAGATTGATTCCCATATCCACATCTCCAGCTCTAAGTTGGATTTTGAGATCTAGGCCTGAATTTCCAACTTTCTATTAAACATCTTTATTTAAAATGGCTGCAAGATGTTTAAAAAAGTCTTTTTATCATCAAAACAGTTTATTTTCTATTGTCCTCCCACACCATTTGCTGATGCTGCCATCCTCCTAGTCTTCCAGCCAGAATCTCTGTCGCATCCATGGCTCTTGTTCTTCCTCACTCACCTTCACAATGTCCCAGGTGCTGGAGCTCCTGCCTCTCCAGTCATGGCTTCTCACGCGTGTGGCCACTGTATTTGGCCAAACCTTCCTACTCCCCTGACAGCTCTCAGAATGCTCTCCCTGCTTCCACTCTCTCCTCTAATTCACTTTATATACTATTCAAAAGGGAAATCTTTTTAAATGAAAATCTCAATCTGTGAGAACCAAATTACTTAACCTAAAATGAAGATGCAGGTTGGCTTTTGTTCATACTTTGGCAACTCAATAAGTTGAAATAATGATTTGCACAATTATCACCGTATGTTTTGTTTATGGGATGATAAATGATTCACTTAACAGATTCTTTTCAACAAATTAACATAACTGACTTAACTGAAGAAATATGCTTGTTATATTGGTGTCATTTACATACAAACATTGGGTTGTTTTTAGAATTTGAGTTAAGTAGCTGGTTATAGAGCTTCTGATTTACAGAAGATCTATACAGTTTCCATCTTTAATGTTTTCTTTTATCAGGAAAGATTATCCACTTCTTGTGCAATGTGATGGGTATTACTTGAGTGATGCTATATTCCCTTGTACATATGAAAATTTTATTTGCTTTCTAAGCTGAATAATTTAAAACTTTAAATAGATGGCCACCACTTTAACTTCTGAACACATTTTCCTCAATTAAGGGGAAGAAAAAGTGACATGAAGCACACATTGAAGATAAGTAAGTCCTCTGATGTAAAGCTATTGTCCACAAATGTTATCCAGAGCAAGTGTTTTTTTCTTTGTTCTGTTTTGTTTTGTTTTTCCTCCTGGAGTAATCAGGAGAGATAGATGCAGGTTTGCAATAATTTTTAGGACTATTGCTTTTAGCACTGAGACAAAGCTAATAAGCAATGTGTTTTGTTAGCCAATTACATACAAACAGAGATTCTGAGGAATAAAAAAGTAGAGAGTTTATTTTGAATCTGTATTTTTGAATAAGTGTATCAAAAAATCCTCAAATCAAGGAGGAAGACTTAATAGTCATTAGCTTATTTTGAGAATAAAACAGTGGTAATTAAGTCTATTTTATTCAAGTTCTTGTTGGAAAATATCCTGTGAAACTAACTAGGAGAAAGGTAGGAATGATAGCATCCTGGGGAAAAATAAAAAGACAATGAAAGAAAATCTCTAACAGAAAAAAAAGACATTCCAAGAATAAACTCAGTGTTATTTGAGATGATGTATTGATTTCCATATTTAAGTATTATTATAAATATGAAGGAAACATTTATGAATTATATAAATAAAATTCTAAAACATTTTATATTTCTTAGCAAGAATTAAATCAATGGAAAAAGCATATGCCATTCATAATGTGTTTTTCATTTATTTAGATGTGGTAATATTTCGTTAGTGTAAAAATCAAACAAAATTATACGTTGGGATCCTGTCATCTTATTTATATAGTTTTGATATTAGTATTCTGTCATTTCTTTTACTCAGATACAAACTACCTATGTTTCACACAAACACCTCTGCATTATAATGCTGTCATACATATTTCAGGATCCTATCTTCAATTTTATATACATTATGAACTTTCAAACAATGTAAATACATTCATATTTCAAAATCCATAAAAAGGATGTCAGACTGGGCACAGTGGCTCCCAGCACTTTGGGAGGCTGAGGCAGGTGAACCACTTGAGGTCAGGCATTCCAGACCAGCCTGGTCAACATGGTGAAACCCCGTCTCCACCAAAAAGGCAAAAATTAGCCAGGCGTGGTAGCACACACCTGTGATTCCAGCTACTCAGGAGGCAGAGGCAGAATTGCTTGAGCCCAGGAGGCGGAGGTTGCAGTGAGTTGAGATCGTCTCACTGCACTTCAGCTTGGGTGATACAGTGAGACTCTGTCTCGAAAAGTTAAAAAGTATATAAAAATTAAAACAACAACAGCAACACTCCTATGTCAAACAAGCACATGCTTTAGCTGTCTGAGATATATACATGTAATGTATACACACACACACAGAATGAGAGAGACAGGGACTTTAAATCACATAATAATTTCTAAGTTTGATGGGTTTTGCCTTTAGTTTTTAATTTGAAATAATTTTAGACTCACATAGTAGTTGCAAAAATAGTTGATGATATGGCTTGGATATGTATCCCTGCCCAAATCTTATCTGGAATTGTAATTCCCAGCGTCGGAGGTGGGACCTAGTGGGAGGTAATTGGATCATAAGGCTGGTTTCTTTGCCCTTCCCCTCCCCCGCTTGGTTTCTTTGCCCTTCCCCTCCCCCCCTTTCTTCTTCCTTTCCCTTCCCTCCCCTCCCCTCCCACTATTCCATGTCCCCTCCCCTCTCCTTTCCTTTTCTTTCTTTTCTTTTCTTACAGAGTCTGGCTCTGTTTCCCAGGCTAGAGAACACTTGCGTTATTCCTGCTTACTGCAACCTCGGCTTCCCGGGTTCAAGCGATTCTCCTGTCTCAGCCTCTGGAGTAGTTGTGATTACAGGGGTGCGCCACCACACCCGGCTAACTTTTTGGTATTTTTAGTGGAGATGAGGTTTCACCATGTAGGTCAGGCGGGCCTTGAACTCCTGACCTCAAGTGATCCACCTGCCTCGGCCTTCCAAAGTGCTGGAATTACAGGCATGAGCCATGGCGCCCAGCCACATATGGGTGCTTTCTAATGGTTTATCAAGATCCTCCTTGGTCGCGATAGCGAGTTCTCATGTGATGTGGTTGTTTAAAGGGTGAGGCACCTCCCCCTCACTCCCTCCGCGTCAGTCCAAGCATCAGAAGCCCCGGCTTCCCCTTCACCTTCCACCATGATTGACGGTTTCCCCAGGTCTCTCCAGAAGCTGAGCAGATGCCAGCACCATGCTTGCTGTACAGCCTGTGGAACTGTGAGCCAATTAAGCCTCTTTTCTTTCTAATTTACCGAGTCTCAGTATTTCTTTATAACACTGTGAGAATGGACTGATACAGTTGAGTTCCTATGTAACCTTCCCCCCGTTGCCTCCAATAATAACATTCTACACAATATGGTACAATCATGAAAGCCAGAAAATTGACATTGGCACAACAAAATTAACCAAACTACAGATTTTATTCCGTTCTAACTAGTTTTTATATACACTTTTTTGTTGTATACAGGTTTTTACCAGTTGTATAGATTCGTATAACCACCACTGCAATTGTGATATAGATGTTCAATTACCCAAAAGTAATTCTTTCACTTTAAACATAATACAAATTAGCAGAATGTGCTTGAGAAAATCAGTTTGGCTGTCATTTTTGAATTTAGTCCTCATTATAGCGTCCATTTTTTAAATTTCTTGCCACTGATGGGCCAATTTGTGACTGTCATTGGATTAGATATTGGATACTACATGTTCATAATAAGCATATAAAGAAAACAAAAAAGACTGTATCTAAAGACTGTGATTAAGTTCTGAATGAGCCAGGGTGTTCCCAGCTGAGTTTAAACTGGACCGTGACTAGGAGATTTGGGAAATAGAAAGGAGTATAACAGTAACTTATCTCCAGCTTGGCCCTATAAACTACACGTGCAAATTAGTAAACCAAGAGTAGAGGGAAAGTGTGGGAATAATAGGCTTTTAAAAAATAATTTTAAGGTGAAAACCAAGTAAGTTTGGCACATGAGGACTCAATTACATCTCCAGTGGTGACTGCAGGTAACTCAGAAGGCAACTGGCAGTAAACTTGATGCCCAATGAGGGCAGAAGCCTAAAAGACGTCGGGAGTAACTAGGAGTTATGGCTGAAGAGTGGCAGATCCTGGCAGAACAGACTTAGTGATGAAAAAATTCTCTGGTTCATGATGCCAAGAAATTAGTGGTTGCTAGGGGTTCAGGAGGAATACAAGTGGAAGTATGTGAGGCTACAAAATGACAACAGGAGAGATCCTTGTGGTGATGGAAATATTCTGTATTCTTAACACATCAAAGTGAATGTACTGGTGGTGACTCTAGTGTTACAAGATGCCACTGGAGGAGACTGGATAAAAAGGATACGTGGCATCTCTCTAAAGTCTTTCTACAAAGGCAGGTGAAACTGTAATCATTGCACAATAAAAATTTAATCTAAAAGATTATATGTTAAGCATGATAAATGGGTCCTTGTACTATCAAAATTTATGCCTCAGAGTTGATTTTTTTTTTTTTTTTTTGGTCTCAAAAATGATACAAAATTTCTAAACAAATGCTAGCACACGTAGGGAGAGAAACAAGCATGCAATTGGAAACTCCCTCTTCAGTGCATGAAGCTATCAGTTGCCTTGCCCATGTTCATCTCAGGCTTCTTCCTTTTTTTTTTTTTTTTTTTTGTGGGAGGCGGGGTATCCCTGTCGCCCGCGCTGCAGTACAGTGGCCGGATCTCAGCTCACTGCAAGCTCCGCCTCC
>NC_045441.1:135815369-135861011 GCF_002776525.5 Piliocolobus tephrosceles | reverse complement strand
ACTACAGGCGCCCGCCACCTCGCCCGGCTAGTTTTTTGTATTTTTTAGTAGAGACGGGGTTTCACCATGTTAGCCCGGATGTTCTCGATCTCCTGACCTCGTGATCCGCCCGCCTCGGCCTCCCAAAGTGCTGGGATTAGAGGCTTGAGCCACCGGGCCCGGCCTGCTTCTTCCTTTTTTAATATCCCTAAAGTTGAACAACACGATAAGGTTCTAAAAGCTTCATTCTTTTATGCAAATGTTTATCATGAAGCAAGGAACCCCGAACTCTAAACTGCAAAAGGCAGGCCTGTAAGTTTTTAAAAATCATCTCTTCAAATTAATTCCAAGTTATGATTAATGATTCTCGGTTCCATAGAAAACAAACCAGTGACCTCTATTAAAAAGAATAGAGTCAATGAAAACCAAAAATGTACACCAAATATAATTCATTAGAAACATGCAGTGACCAGCACGGTGGTGTTTGATGAATATAATATAATGAAGTTCTTTGATTAAGAAGATAAATATCTCCCAAGAAGAGTCCTATGTTTGTTTTCCAATTTGAAGGAAAAAAAAAAATACTTTGGCAAATTCCACAAGAATGATATTCAAATTGGGATACAATTAGTTTAAATATTTTGTTATAGATAGAACAATAAACAAGTTCATTGTGTGTTTTCATGATGGAAACACATTAACAGAATTTTCTCCAGAGATCTTATTTTATATTTAGGTTAATAATAAAAAAATAAGAACCATGTGTTTGTGTATGTGTATATATAGCACATATACTTGTGTGTGTATATATATAGTACATATATAAACACATATATAGTACAATATATGTGTATATAGAGTACATATATATGTATTATAAATATGTAGAATTTATGTATTATGTTTGTAGATAACCCTGAACACTTCTGCATAGTGAAAATCCAGGCCAGTGGGGATTTTTGCCATAAACATGAATATGGAGAAGCAGAAAGTGGGCTTCACATGATCAATTTTGGGTGATTTTCTAAGGGACGTTGGGTAGGAAGCTCTTCAAACTTGTATTTCTGGAATAGTGAACTCGTTACAGCTGTGGACTGATCTAGGCGTCAATTGTAGATTGCTCCTGGCAGGCAGTGACTCACGGAGCTCTTACAATGAAATCAGGGACCAAGGAAATGAAATGGGAAGCTTTCTCTCTGAATTGTAAAATTCAGTGTTTCTATGAGATACTGTTTGTAATTCTGGTCACCAATCACAGCAAAGAAATAACAAAACTCTGGAAGGTCTAGATAGGGTCTACAGGATAGCTAAAGTGGCCAAAAGAATATAGAATCTTTCATATATATAAAAATAAGAAAAACTTGAAAATATTTTCTTGACAAAAAATAAAAAAAAGAGAAAATAGGGTTGCATGGCCATACCTAAAATATGTTCATAAATACATAAATGTCAAGTACATGAGTGTCCTTCATGGTTGCTGAAGTGTTCTATCTTTAACCCTCTGTGGGTTAAAAATTGATTTAGATTTGATGAATGCAAATAAGAAATTGTTTAAAAATGTTCAACAGTTTGAAAGCTTTGGAGAAAAACAAGGTGTTACATGACTGAGGCAACATTTGGAGATAACAAAAACCACAAGGAGGTAAAGCATAATAAGATTAAGTTTGTTGAATGTTTGTGTAAATATCTTTAAGTTCCAAAGTGAGATAAACCAGTAGGAGGAGGAAGAGAATTTAAGAACACCTTGATTTGGAGAAGCCATGAGGTTGTTTTTTAACTGTGAGAAAAGTGAATGAAGTGAGACACATGACAACACTATTTTGACCTTAGAGCGAATTACTAGAAACTAAATATTCATGCTCAGGGAAGTAATAGCCTTATCTTTTACTTAGACCAGGATAGTGGTAGTCTGAAAAATATGTCATACAAAAAACTGGCTAAAAAGCAAAACAAAAACCCTGAGCATTTTAATTGGACCTATGAAATAATGATGTCTATAGAATTCGTAATTAAAAACAACAAGGGAGTCTGTGGAATTCTGACAGTGAATCAGCTTCTAGAATAGAGACATCCAATCTTTTGGCTTCCCTGGGCCCACTGGAAGAAGAATTGTCTTGGGCCACACATAAAATACACACACTAATGATAACTGATTAGCTTAAAAAGAATTGCCAAAAAAAACATAAGGTTTTAATAAAGTTTACAAATTGGTGTTGGGCCACATTCTAAAGCGTCCTGGGCTGCATGCGGCCCGTGGACCCTGGGTTGGATAAGCTCCTTCTGGAACTTTTGGATGAGCATTGAACTTGTGTTATTCCTCATGTAATCGTGTACTCATTTCAGGATTTTTATCAAAAGTGTGCATCCAAAACCTTGGGTACCGGGTTGTCTCATTTATTTTAATCACAAAATACTGAAAAATGGTAACAAATGCATCTTAATAATAATATTGCTAAGAACATAAAACTACATTCTTTCTTTGTTGCCCAACCTTAATGTTCTCTGTGTGTATCCCACAGCATGCCTTTCTCTGTTTTCCTAGATTTATGCTGGGATGAAGGAAATATTCAATTGACTTCTGAGACTATATTCAAACTTCCCAGCCCCTGACATATTTTAAAAAGTATTTTTAAAGGCAAAATTATTTAGAAAAACCTGTTGTTGATGACACAATATTCCTAGGTCATTATAGGAAGCAGGAGGTGAGCTGTGTTATCTCATTAGTCTAAATTTCCTATCAAACTGGGCCTCACAGAGTATAGATGACTAATAGCAAATGCACTAAGAATGCAGCAGTGTGGCAGACTGGTATTCTCCTCCAGATGACAGCATTAAGCGGATCAACTCAAATAAAGGAGAACTCCATATAACAAGGAGATATGGGGCCCAGTGGTTTTGTGAGCTGTATAGTGTTTCAATAAGACAATTAACAATCAAGGTCAAGACATAGCTTACCCACATCTATCATTCCAGACTAGACCCTTTTACCCTGTAGCCTATCTATCGTGTTATTAAATTTATCCTAATTGGGCATTCAAAATCCAGTTCCACACCAGTTCAAAGAAGTCTATAAAACAACAGAAAAATATTCAAAAATAGACTATATTAAATATTTTTAAACAGCTTATATAAATAGTTAGAAGCCTTCACTGCTATCTTGGTGATGATTACATCAAGTGTAATAGCTCATCCTAGGATTTGGGATCATCTATGATATGTGCAAAAGCTATTTTTTCCCAATCAACTATCATCACCTACAAACATTATATATTTCATCTATACTATACTATATACTATACTACTGTACTATACTATACTATACTATACTACTCCATTGCCTTAATCCTGTTTTATATTCTTCATTTTCTCATGCTACCTGCTATAGCCAGAACATTTCTTTCCACTTAATTTTTTTCTAGCTAAATTCCATGTATCATTGATGACCTCCATCAGCAACTATCTCTTTTATACCCCAATTTTGACTAGAACTTATTAGTTGTGAGTTCTTCCTGCTCTGAAACATCATTATTACACGAAGTACTTTCTGCTTTGTATTGTAAAGATTCACACACGTGTTTTATTCTCATATTATATTTGAACCATGTTGACTAGGGATTAACCATTTTTATTCATCTGTATTCCTTTTACCTAGATTTCTGCCTTACACACAATAGGCAGAAGGGTCATTGAGCATAAAATAAATTAATAAATAATAAGTCCTTAATATCAAGATCATGATGAATATTCCAATACTGACAGCTCCACCCATTACACCAAACACAAGTAAAATTTAACCTATAAAGAAGCCCTTCTAGGAAGGTTATATGGATACTGATGCGGGGTCTTTTTTTGTTGAATTTACTTTGTGTTTGTTTATTTTTGCTTTTGGGGGGAATTATTTTGGTAGTACTCCCAACCTGGGAGACATCTAGAGAAAAAAGTCTTACATCATAAGTTAATTTCAGTCAACTATCATGCATTTGTTGAGTGTTAAAGGGTGAAACAACGTATAAGACAAGCCCAAGGAGACAGCACCACACCAGAGAATAATAATATGTAGAAATGCTGTTTGACACTCAGCTAAACTGGCTGCACATGAGGAAAGATAATTGCTTCCTTAGTGACATATTTTATAAGTGAGATGAAGCGTTTTAAATGTGAATTTCCAATTGGACAAAAAATTCTCAGTACTACTTAGAAAATGTAGGGGTTACTATAACGACTACTAACGATGTCCATAAACTTTATATTTTTATTATGCATTCTTACACAGAGATAATTTTGATATTACTCACTGAAAAGAGATTTGTAGTATGAAGATCTAGATTGTCTTGGGCAGCTAATCTTCACTGGTAATTGTACAAATTGTCACTGAGGTATTAGTTCTGATTCTGCCCTTAATTTTTATTCTCAAGCTAAGGATTCAAACTCCATTTTAGAAGAAGATGCCTGTTGGTCAAGGGAACTAGCAGGTCCATACATACTATCCTGTCTTTGGCTTATCAACATTTAGAAAATAGCTGCTCTTTATTTAATCTCCTTAGTGCCTGGTTATCCAAATACTTTACTATTTAACTGGCTCATGTAGCCAATTTTTCAAATCATTGCAATTGTATTTGACTTTTAATTGAGAAGTTTAAGGTTTCCAAAAATATTTTTTGAATAAAAGTCTCTTTTAAAAAATGTGAATACAATTTCTGTTTGTCTATCAAAAATAAATAACTTTATCTGAATAAAGCATTAGAGTGAGAAGATTTTCACCTATTCATTCTTCCTTCCTCTCTTACCTCTTTCCCCGTCCAAACCAGTCATCGAGTTAAGACCCTGGTAATTTATGCAATATGAGTTAAAAACGGTTACATTTCTCTCAAGCAAATAAATTAACAGACATGAACAGTGCTTATTTAGGGCACATGCTATGACAGAGTCATAGAGTGGGCATTATAGGACAAGCAGTTAAGTAAATATTCTTCTTCACCATGTTTCAATTTTCAAGAAAGAAACTGGGCTTGTCTTTCAGCTGTATATCAGACTGAACGATTCTGTACCTAACCAGTATAATTGGTACTTTTATTGGATTTTATGTGTAATAGACACATAGTTTAGTAAGATAAATTATCCTAAACTGAAATTATGGTAAAAAGTTTACTAAGTACCTTATCGTACTGAAGAATTATCTAGCAAACTTGTTTACAGAACACCGATTTTCTAGAGAAATGCATATTTTTTCTTATTCATCACTGAATAGAACTGAGGTTCTCCAAGATAAATGTCAGCTTATAGAAGACTAATACATTCCAAAAGATTTTTTTTTTTCTGATAGAGATGTTAATGGTTCTAGCCAACAGAAATGAAGGCTCAATTACAGATTTATTGCCTATAGGACATTATTAGCCATTTTTGTATCTAACTGAAGTAATCTTATCTCAACATTCTTTCATTCATTGATCAAAAACAATATTCTCTCATTTTATTTTTTAAACCAGCTCTAGTATCCTGCTAGTTTCCTCGTGAATAGGTTAAATAAATCTTTGATATACGCTCACTTTATATTTGTACAAGAATCTTTTTTGTTAACATTCTGAAATTTAGACTTGAGAGTGCACTGTAAAAAGAGTTGTTTAGTAAAAATAAGTTTACTGTTCTTTACTCACTAAATAAATCTGTTTACTGTTCTTTACTCACTATTTTCTATCTTTGGCATTATGAAAAATTATAATTTTTAAAAAAGAAGTTAAGAATGTTAAAAATTGAAAGGTAATTTGAAACAAAATCAAATTTTACTTGAGGCACTTCTATGAACCATTTTATAGCATTTTTATCTGCAGGAAAGGTAGGCAGTTATAGCATATGTTATAGCATTAATACAATAATTACAATTGCTAGCAGAGAAATCCCACTAAAGTAAAAAAAATGCTGTATTTTCAAATGGCATGTTATAACAAATTACATCCCATTAATGTTATATTTTAAGAAATGGCTGTAGTTATTATACTTTCCAGTTAAATAATGTGTGTGTAATACTGAAGAATATATACGAAATAAATGGTGACATTAGGAATGAAGGTAACTGGGAGAATGGTGGGAAAAGAGGTGAGAAAAAAGAATAAAATATGATGGAAGAGAAGCAGAAATAAACGACCTGAAGGAGAAGGACAATAGCCCTTTTTACATGTATCAACCTAATTTATTTGCAGTAGAAAAGAGAAGTCAGGAAATCCTTCACATTGATTTCTTTTTTTTTTTTTTTTTACCAGCTTAAATTACTAACATATTATTAAGAATAAATGCAGGAAAACTTTTCTCAAGCTTCCCAAATCATCAATCTTTCTTCCTTCAGTAGTTCATGTACTCAGAGTGTCCATTGGCCAGACACATTTTTCTCTGTGGAATCACAGCAGACCTGTCTTTCTGTGCACAGTGACCTAGGCACTAGATCTTTCTCAGTGATCTCTACAGGATCCAGCTATAACTTCCCTATGGCCCGTTCACTTTGACCCTTATTTTTCATTGAAAAATAATTAGGTAATTTGAGAAACTATTTTGTGCCTCATTCATCTAAGTTTCTTATAAGAAGCAATAAGGGTCTGCCAAAAGTCGCCTCTCAGAAGCAAAATGCCTTATATATAATTCAAAAATTTGAAAACTAATTTTTAGACACTTTGGCAAATCAAGAAAATCATTTTGTTCAGATGAATCCGTCTGTCAATATGCCTTCAAGAGTTTGCAATTGACTCATCAAATGGAACCGGTTCTTATTAAGAGGCCCTGAGTAAAAGTAGTTCGTATGGATTTATGATAATCCAAACATATACTTTATAGTGTTTTTAATTCTTGCTATTTTATAGATTTTCTACAGCCGACTCTATCATGAAAAAGAAGGGAGATCTGAATATAGGAATATCAGATTCCTTAAATCCATGTAATTCCTTGCTGTTTGAGATTTCCTGTCATGCTAAATACAAGAGCACATCCGGCTTGAACTCAGAAGAAGAACAAAGATACTTGCTTTTCACCAATGACAGTTAGACAAGCAATCAGATACTAGGCTAACAGACTGACAGTGCTCACTGGTTTTCCTTGCTTTCATCACTTGTGAGAGCTAGCTAAATTCTGCTCAAATTAGCACTGATGTGTCAGAAAGTTTTTGAAAAGTCACACAGCTTTCAATCTCCTAGAACTCAAATAGAAAATTATCAAATTTCTGATGTTCTCAAGGGGTGAGCACAGTGCTCAAGGAATGAAAATTAGGTAAGTACTTTTAAAGTACTTAGTTAAAGCAGAGATTTTGCCACACGATATACTTCATAATAGTATCTATTGCTACTTCACAGAAGTGACAGTTACTTTGCCTGTCATTCCTAAGAAGGAAGAAATTGAGAGCAAGTATAGTACCTTCTCAGTTCTTACTGTAGACACTACATCCTGGGAGCTATATGCCAATGTGTAGGATACATAAGAGATAGAATATAAGTTTGATTGTGATGAATGTGAACAGAACATGATAGTTTATGATATATCTAAGACCTCTCTTTTAAGATATTTCTGGTGTGTTTTTACCCTTCTTAAATTCAAAAGAAAACAGCATTTAAAAAACTGACATGTGTGAAGTTTACATATTTGTACAACAGCAGTTCAATGACTCGATCCCATTATATCCTCAAAAATGTATAAATAATCAAGAATTGTTACCACCTGCTCATTACCACAGCATCACCAAGGTTCTCTGTTATGAATAAGCCATGGGATTATATTGTCACTATTCCCATTCACTAAAGTAAATGAGTCTTTAGATGTTATAGGGCATGGTGTTTTTAAAATGGTAATTAAAAAAAAAAAAAAAAACAGAAGTCACTTTTTTGGATGATGCCAGCATTTTGGCTATAGAAAAAAAAAATGATTATCTGCTATATTTGAAGCCAAAACAATACAATATAATTAAAAATAAGACATGTCAGAAAGGTGCTAAGAACTTTACATTATCACAGCTCCCCAGTAACCCTACTCAGTCCATTTTACCAATGAGATCCAGAAGTTGGAGCAGTGTGCCCAGAGCCACTTCATGAGCTCGTGCATCCTTCTCCTTTAAATCCAATATATGGCTTGAATCAGACAAACTAAACAACTAGCCATTGATTTATCTTTTGTTTCCTAAACTGCCTAAAAAGTATATACTCTGAGGGAGAAAAGAAAAAAAAAAAAATCCACTCTGTTAAAAGCATCCATAAACATTCATTGAGTACAATTAAAGTTAACATTTGCTGAAATGATTTAAGAAATTAATTCCTTAGTGTTTACAAACAACTTTTATATGGCATTTTATAATAAGGCTTCTTTTTCCATTTGGCATTAATAATCTTAATATTCTGTATAATTTGTCAGGCATCTCAATTAGAGCAGTCAACAAAAGAGAATAACATATTAGCATGTGTTTCTTAATGCTGTAGACAAAGAGATGAAGAATCTCCAGGGGCTGATTAACTATGAGTATGTATTATGGATGGCCTCTTCTTTATTTTTTTGTTTCCTGTTGGCAAGATTTGAGGCCTTTCACTCCTGATTAACTGTCTTTCCACCAAACACTGGCAGGGGAACTTAATATGCTGTTAAATCAATCCACTTGGTTTGGCGTGTTGGCAGTTTGGTTGGGTGGGAGGTGTTGGTGAGCAAAGCAGGCTTTCAGATGTGAACCTTATGTTAAACCAAAGAGAAAATATTAAATATTTGGATTATTGGATCTTATATAAGTTTTTTTAATCCATGCTGTGTTCTCTACTTTGAATTACATAAATAATTATTTACTTTCATTGCTGGGAAGTTAGCCTATTTATTTATTGTTTGATGATGTACTAAAAGTTTCCATGGTTACTGATAAAATGTAAGAAATTACACCAGTGGATAAAAGGTAGAGCATCATAAACCACACTCATAGAACAAACCAATGTATTACAAATTACTAGGTGTTATTTTAGAAAAGCAAACATGCACTAAAACAATATATGTCTTAATTATAAAAAAAATTAAAAATTCAAATGATGCAGGGTTGTTTATGTTATATTCCTGAAATTTAATTCCTGCTGGGAAAATACATTTGTTTGGGAATAATTAACATTAAAATGAGCATAGGTAGCATACAGATTGCTTTGGTGAATTCATTCAGTGATATCTAAGGGCTGAGTGCCAGAAAAACATCACTGGAAGTCTCCTTGTGGAGAGGCATTGTTACAGCTCTGATCTCATGCCACGAACATCCCTTTTTCCATTTCATAACTCATTGTGCTTCTAATATAGACAAATTAGCTAACGTGCATTCATATTTTTACCGTGCATCTTTCATTAACTTGTCTACAACTTCATATAAGCACAAAGCATATTGGAAGAGAGAAACAATTAGATTTCTGTTCTCAGCTCTTAGCACTGTATTCGGATCATGGTAGACACTGGGTCTACCAATATTTCTCTTCATTTTCAGGAAGAAAGATCATCTTCAGGAAGAAAAGGCAACGAGGAGGAGGAGGAGGAAAATAATTTTAGCTGGAATAACAGCTGGTATCAAAGTATTTACATGAAGACTGAGTGTTTGGGGACAGTATATTTCATGAGGTTGGCTGAAAGGGATGCTTAATGTAAGAAAAATACAACTAAATAAAATATTGATATTTTACTGAGGAAATCACTTAGCACAAAGCTAAAAGTTTAGTTCTCATTCCAAGGACACATGAAAGTTTTAATATTTCCCTCACTTCCCTCCAGGTCTAGCACACCCCTCGATATTTAGTACACCACAACTGCCAACCATATTCCAAGGACATCTCTCAGTGACTAGCAAAATGGCTGACCCGTTCTGTTAAAATTACCTTGATCTATTTGAGTCCATTCATAAATAGGACAAATGACTTAGAAAATTAATCTTAATCATTCTATGACATACTTGCTATCATATAATTAACATTTAATAAACTATTACTCAAGAAAACACATTGAATTATTTTTCTATGCATATTTGGATTATGCTTGTTTGTCATTTTTGGGGGTCAAAATGGCTTTAAAAGAACTCTGTAAAATGTTGATCCATTCATTTGATTTTTATCATCTATAAGAGTTGTCAGTCCTCTGCAACTTGGAGATTCCATTTTAAACACACTTTTCCACCTCACGACAAATCTGTGTTTACACTGGCTGCAAAACTAGTAGATCACAAAAGTCCTCAGTATTTATTTATTTATCTACATAGTTTTGGGCAGGATTGGAGAACTCTCACTTGCTCCTCTCCTTTTATTTCTAAGTTAGTTTTATATCCAAATCAAAATGTTCAATCTAATTACAAATTATATTTTTAAAAACTGTGGCATGAAAACTCCTCAAAGATATTTTCAAAGCTTAAATTAGTTTCATTGATTCTTGACTAGCCTCAAATATCACAATTCTCAAGTTTCATACTGATCAACTTTTAAATTTTATATAGAATTAAAACTCTCTAAAATTAATTTGTCATTTACTTTCAAGTTGTGACCACAATTACAACTCCTATTTAGGTTCAATTTCAAATTAAAATTTACTCCTCAATATTAGTACATTTTCAAAAGTACTACTTCATCTTCCCAATTACTTTCTGAGTTTTCTCTCTTTCAGACAATTTTAAACTTACACCAAAAATTTTAAGAATACTATACATTTTATTCCTTCTGAATCACTTAAAAATAAGGTGCTGGCTGACTTTTCATCATCCCCAATATTTTACTCTGTAATTTCTACACAAGAATATGCTGTTATATAACCATGACAAACCTTAGAATGAGGGCTTTTACATCTATTACTACTATCTAATGCACAAATCTTATTTAGAGTTCCTCAATTATGGCACCACCATTTTTTTTATAACATTGGAGCAGAAAATGGGTGACTCCTTCCCACCCCTTAATCATAAATGTCATGACTGACATTCGTATAACAAAACAGATTAACAAGAGAAAGGCATAGCAAATATAATTCATTATGGTTTTACATAACATGGGAGCCCTTAGGATGAAGAATTAAGGAAACAGAAAAAAAAACTACCCATTTTTATGCTAAGGTTCAATGAAGAATGGACAGGCATGCAGAACTGTGATTAGACAACAGGATTTGATCTAATTCTAGTAGGCCCAGGTGGGGAAACGCAGCCAGGCTTATCTGGATTCTTCTTGGCCTCTCTATGCAGTGTTCCTTCCTCCTGGGTATGGGGCTGGACCCTTTCTGGAATGGCTGCTATCCAACAAGGCAGGTCAGAGTCTTTCTCTATGGCCAGCTCTTACCCAGATAAGACAGAACATGACAATAATATTTTTAGTTTGTATGGCTGGCTTTGGGAAAAAGGGCTTCTGGTTCCTAAGACCTGCTTTGGGGAAAAGAATTCTAGTTTCCATGGCTTGTCTCAGAGGGCATGAGTGGCACGCAATAGGAGGCCAAAGATAAACTTTGCTTCCAAGGTTGCTTCTGAGGCCTTCACTTTTGAGTATGTTTTTCTGAACCCCAACACCACCAAAAGGATCCAGTTCAGAATCCCGTGTCACATTTAGTTTTATGACTCTTTCAATCTAGAACAGTTGCTTTTCTTTCTGTTACCCTCACAACCTTGATACTTCTCCTTTTTTGTTGTTGTTGTTTGTTTTGTTTTGTTTTGTTTTGAGATGGAGTCTCACTCTGTTGCCCAGGCTGGAGTGCAGTGGCGCGATCTTGGCTCACTGCAACCCCCGCCTCCTGGGTTCAAGTGATTCTCCTACCTTAGCCTTCGAAGTACCTGGGATTATAGGCATGCACCACCACGTCAAGCTAATTTTTGTATTTTTAGTAGAGTCGGGGTTTCATGATGTTGTCCAGGCTGGTCCTGAACTGCTGACCTCAGGTGACCCACCTGCCTCAGCCTCCCAAAGTGCAGGGAGTACAGGTGTGAGTCACCACACCCAGCCTTGATACTTCCATATCACAGGCCAGTTCTCCCATTGACAATGCATCAATTTGGGTTTGTCTTTAGATTCCTCAGGATGAAATTCAGTGTAGGCATTCTGGCAGAAATGCACACAGGTGAAGCTTCCTCAGATGGGGCAGGATATTAATTTGTTCCATTTGTTGTGAGAGTAACTTTGATCACGTGCCAGCTGGAAGTTACCATTTCTTCCCTTTGCAATTAAGAATTATTTGGGGAGGAAGGTACATTTAGAAGATGTAAATATTCCATTCCCCATGAAATTTTAACCTACTAGTTTTCTCAGCCAGTATATTTCTTAGCAGAATTATCGCTACACTGATTGCTATATTGTGATTTCGTGATTCCATCATTCCTTCTACACTGACTAGTTGGCACTTTTCTACAAGAAAAAGCTTTCTCTTCTCTCCATTTATTTACTCATGTCTTTGTCCATAACCATATGAACAGAAGGATTCCTATTTTATTCAGTGAGTTCTAATAGTATCATTACATAGTTTGTGATGTAATACATGATACTACGTAGGGTAGTATCATTACATAGTTTGATGCTTAAGTTGTTCCAGATTTGGCCAATGAGATCCCCTCTAAACTCGCCCCTATGTACTTCTGCCAGGCTACCACTGTCCTTCAGTATTTCCTTACTTTCTGGCACAAATAGATACTTTAGATTCGTATATATGTGTCTTATTTCAGCCCCAAAATTCACCATTTTTTTCAAGAAGGCAGAATCCATTAATCAAAAATGATACTAAAGAATCAAGATCTAGGCCAGGAATGGTGGCTCATGCCTGTAATCCCAGCACTTTGGGAGGCTGAGGCGAATGGAACACCTGAGATCAGAAGTTCAAGACCAGCCTGGCCAACATGGGGAAACCGTGTCTCTATTAAAAATACAAAAATTAGCTGGGCGTGGTGGCACATGCCTGTAATCCCAGCTACTCAGGAGGCAGAGGTGGGAGGATTGCTTCAACCGAGGTGGAAGTTGCAGTGAGCCCAGATCACGTCACTGCACTCCAGCCTGGTTGATGGAGCAAGACTTGGTCTCAAAAAAAAAAACAACAAAAAAAAAAAAACAAAAAAGAACCAAGATATAGATGCCTGGTGTGTTCAGTGATACTGGAGCATACTGGAGCATTGTTGCTCCTAGGCTTTTCCACTGGGCAGAGCTACAGATACATTTACATCAGTATGTATTTTCATATTCATCTATATTCATTAATAACTGTGAAAAGTGTGTAGCTTCTAAAGAATGTGACTGATTTTGTTGAAACATTGTGACAGTCACACTCCAAAATTCAAGCTGATGACTTATGTCTTAAGCTCCAGATAGAAGGAAGTCTCTAGAATTTGCTATTAGTTGAAGTTCTCATTAATGTTGGGAACTAGATTGATAAATATTCTACTAGATGCTGAGCTAAGCTATTCTATATTTTCCCTATTAAAACAAACACCTTATTTTTATCTGAAATGATCCATATTTATATGTATTTTCTTTCATTCAATTGAATTGCAAATTCAAAATAAACAGCGTGAAAAGTCCACTGGCTACAAATGATACTCTTTTGAAGGGAAGTTATTAATTCAGCACAACTCCAAGGGAGATAAATAACACAGTTCTACAGCCATGGTAAGTGCACATATTGGACTAAGTCTGGATGAAAAACTGTTGATTGTCAAACTCTCACCATTACGTTTTTATAAATCTGATGTGTTATAAGCAGAATGGGGAAAAATCAGATGATTATCAGAACATTGACCTCATTGTTTTTGAATTACTCCCACTACTAAATAGCAAGACATACATGTTAGCAACAGGTGTTACATTTGACAAAATAAAGACAGATAGGTACACTTGACATGGAAACTTGTGCTACTTATATGTATGTTTGTGTATGTGTGTTTTCTATATATGCATAATCTAGATCTTTGGAAGGCATGTGTATAATTTTTCTGTTTTTTAATGAAAAGCTTTGGAGTAATATTACCCCAAAATAGCCCACTCGAGCATTAAAAATATTCTGAACTTAAGACAACTGAAAAAAAAAAAAAAACTCCAAACTCCAGAAGACCTCTCTGCCCTCCCCTATCTAACTGAACACAGAAAACCACTTCTCTTTGTGAAGACCATCTCTCTCCTCTTTCTCAATTTTCATATCAGAAAAAGAATCACCACTTTATCACCAGAGACAATAAGGTACAGAGAAAAAGTCCAGACAAATAAACCTTATGAACTAGGCTTATCTACAGTTAGTCTCCCTACGTATTTGCCTTTCCACAATTTGCTGGCTGCAGAGGTTCAAAGTCCTTTTCTTTTGTTTTGTTGCTTATGTATAAAGTTATTTTTTGTCAGAATGCTATATAAGCCTACGCTGTAACCAATCCTTTGAGTTACTTATGACTGTGCACTTATGTGTGTATGCACAGTTATGTCTTAATAAACTCCTGTTTTTTTTTTTTTTTCCTTTGTTAAGTTATCTTTCTTCAGTTTAATTTGCAGGGACCCAAACAATAAACCTAATATGAATAGAGGAAAAAAATTTTTTCCATTTCCTACAATTATAATTTCTTGAGAGTGGGAACCACTTTGCTTCAAAGGTTCCCACACCAGGTATAGTAATTTAAAGTGTAAATTTTGAAAAAGAATCACCATAGTAAGCCACCTCTTCTTGAAGTATTGTCAGATGAAGACCATAAAAATTATAGTTCATTCTCTCTTTATATATTAGAAATAATGGCAGATTTAGAACCAACTGGTTCTCATTATTTTCTGCTCCTCCTGCCTTGAGTAGGTCATTCAATATGCTTATAACCAGAATTAACAAGTCACGGTCTTTCCTTATTGTTACTACAAATGACAGTTTAGAATATTTTGCTAATGGATCCTAAAAAATAATGAATAGAATGTTAGGGGTTGAATAATTGGGTTTATTGAAAATGTAAGGCCACCCCAAATTAGGTGTTTCCTTAGTGGATAATATTGGGTTGATATGCAATAGCGTATTAGACAATTGTCATATTAAATAATTTTAATAAGAAAAAGGAAAATGAACTTGTACTTATTTTATCAGAAGTTTAGCTTTTCTTTCCATTGATGATTAGGGAGGTAAGTTCATTTATTTTATTTTGGTATATTTTATTATGTCAAAAGCTATAGACAAAATATGTATTTTTTTAAAATTTACTTATTGGAGAGTGAGTATGATTTTCTCCTTTGTTGGTGTGACTAAAAATAGTTCTGAAGTACTTACACAACCCACAACCAAGAAACTAGAAATTAAATATGCTCAGAGATTTTAAGATATTTAATTTTATGAAAGCTGAATTTACATTATAAGTAATTTATTATAGTTATATTATTGAATTTCATTAGCTTCATCAGATTAATTACAGATACATTAGTAATTCTACTCAGATTATAGGAAACCCAGAAAAAAAGGTGGCTTTTTTCTTATTTTTAAAAATTTCATGACAAGTTACTGCATTTGTATGAAGGAAAACGTTAGAGTAGGTAGCTAGATAGACAGGTAGATAGACAAATAGATAGCAGGAAAGGAAGCCCCAGAAGCTCTAAATAGCTTGCACCACAAGGAATCAATACAGAAAGAAAACTTATGCCCTGTTTTTAGAGCAATCAGAACTAACAACAGCCACATCTGGACTTGTGGTTAGGCTTATCTGGCCCTAACTGGGACTTACCTGGCCCTAGCAGAAAATCCCTTCAGTAGGGACTTCCCCAGTAGCGAGCATGCGCATTTTAACTTTGCTCACTCTAAAGGTCACTTTTTTCTCATTATAATAGTAAAAAACACACCCATGGCCGGGGATTCAAAATCCTCATGAGACGTGCAGCATATGTACTAGTGTAGTACACATGTTTTGGGACCTCCCAAAGTGTGCTTACTGGTAACACCTCTTAATGCCCATTTATAAATATTCATGTGAAACTCTCATAAAGGAGGTTCCCCAGTGTCAGTCAATGCATCTCATTCTTGACCAGCCCACTCTGACTCGGCTTTCAGCGTGTACTTTTTTCTTTAAATAAACATTGCCATTGCTGAACTGTCACCGGGTGTCTCTTAGCTGAATTCTTTCCTCCAAGAAGACAGGAACCAAGGACCCCATACTCCCTGGTAACAAAAGCGTTACAAGGAAACATAGTAAAATGACAGAAGCCTCATGTTCTAACAGTCGAAAAGGAAGATGACTAGAAGTGTATATGAAGATATTTTATACTCATACATTTTCCTTATTATCACAAACTTTAAAACTCAAAATACAGAAAAGATTTAGAGAAAATAAATTTAATTTTTCTTGTGAGAGAGGAAGAATCTTTTTTCTGAATATGCATTTTATGTCATCTATTTAATTCCTGTATTTATATTGAAAGGTATCATAATATGCAACCCCAAAATACACCTCTTTACTATATGCATCATTTTGAGCTAAAGGCCCCTGAGGAATGGCAGACACCAGAAAAGCTCTAAAAACAGGACATAAATTTTCTTTTTGTAAAATAAATTTACATACATAAAGGAGATTTCTATTTGTAAAAGATATCTCCCTTTCCCATACCAGGCAATGGATAACTCTTAAATCTTATTGATTGAGAAGACACCTACATAAATCTGTGTAACAAACCTCACTAAAACAACCCTTGTTTAGTAAACTTCTCCTGGTTACTTTCCCAACTGGTCCCCCCTGCCCAGAAGCCCAAAATGCTTTTTTTCTTTTTTGAGCCTAAGATATTACATAAGCCTATATTCTAACTACCCCTTTGGATTACTCATTACTGGGTGTTCCTATATACATGCATGTGCATGATGTGCATGTTAATACATTTCCATTTAGCTTTATTTTCTTGTTAATCTGTCTTTTTCCAGTCTAATTTACAGGGCTCCAGCCGGATGAGTAGAGCCATCTCTATGATGAGTAGAAGAAAAAGAATCTAAAATAACTAAAATAAAAAGATTATCACCCCCTTCCTACAATTAGATACATGATACTGTAGGAGACCAGGATATGACACCCCAAAATATGTCTCTTTAGAATAAGGATTATTATGAGCTGATTATTTTGAGACACTGCAGACAATAGGGAAGCTCTGAAAATGAAGTAGAAGTTACTCTTTTTAAAGAGAATCACTTATCTCTAAAGGAATGTTCCATTTGCAAGGGTGGCTTCCTTTCAGTACCCAGAAGGAAAGGATAACTAAATCACCAGAGACTCTTTGCAATGGAGAAGGCACTGGTTTGAGTCTGCATAACAGAATTTATCATGGATTACTGTACTTTTCTTGGTCACCTTACCGTCACGGCCCCTGACCCATACCCTTCTTTCTTTGTTTCAGTTGAAGGTGGTATTTAGGCCTAATCTCTAAGCCATTTCTTTGACTTATTCATTTCTCTGGGCATCTCCCACGTGTAAATGAGGTATACAAGTTAATAAAGTTTTTTGCCTTTATCTTCCTCATTTGTCCTTTGTTACAGGGGTCTATTCCAGCTAAGAACTCAGTAGGGTAGAGAAAAAATTATTTTTCCTTCTCTACAATACTTTTGTCTTATGTATTTAAAATATTGGTTATTGTGTATGGATCATAAAAAATAACAAGGGCTGCTCTTAGGAATATCTGTGAGATTAAAGAGGAGATAACAATGTTACCAATTACATTATTCCCTTTTTAAAGTTATGAAATATTCCTATTCCTGTGAATAGAAAACCAGAGAGAAAAATCCAAAAATAACTATGTCACACCTCCCAGATTTAACAAGTATTTGAATCTTACCATATATTTCAGAGCATTTTTAAAAATAAAATGTGACATAGCTTTGAAGCTCTTCCTGATATTTTGATCCTGCCTCCGGAGAAACCAATTCTATTTTCAGTTTGGTGGGTGTCTTCCACATCTATGGTTTTCTCATTTTGGAATAAGTCACTGTATTATTTAAATACACATATAACTTTATTTTGTGTTTTTAAACTTTATACATTTAGCACTGTTATGTACTCTCAACAATCTGTTTTTACTTCTCACTCAACAATATATTTTCCAGTATAATTCATGTTATCTAATTCATTCATTTTAATACAAGCATAGCCAGCTAGGTAGCCTTGGAGAAGCTAAATAATTCTGCATGCTTCAATTTCAAATCTATATATTAAAGGTGATAATAAAAGTGTGAGTTGTAGTAATTGGATCAGTATATGTGCATTAAACTAAGATTCTGTTAGTGCAAATATTCTCTTATCAGGAATATTTATCTCTAAGTTGAAGTGTTAGATCAATGGATATGAACACTTTCAACTCCACCATACAGTGACAAATTATTTGTAAAAGTGATTGTACCAACCTAGACTTTTCAGTAGTATATGAGGGAAAATTTCTCTTCCCCACTTGCCAGTAAATATTTGGTATTCCAGAAATTTATATTTTTAGCTATCTAGCCAATACGAAGTGTTATATTTTTGTTTCATTTGCATTTCTAAATTTTCCTATACTTATTGAACATTTGAATTTTTTCTTCTGTTATGACATATTGCTTATTTTTCTACAAGGTCAATTATTTTCTGATCGATTTTTAGAAATTTATATATTCTGAAATAAAGATTTCATTTGTTGTGTAAGTTTCAATTTTATTTATCCCAATCTGTGTAATGACTTCATTTTGTTCCTGTGGTTTTCTTGTTATTTTTGTTACTGTTTTTCTTTCTTTTTTTTTTTTTTTTTTGGTACATGAGTTTTAAGTTTTAATATTATCGAATTCATCAATTTTATTCTTCAATAGCTTTTTGTACATCTAACCAAATACATTTCCTTGCCAAATATCATGGAAATATATTCATATTTTGAATTTATTTGTATTGTATCTAATTAACAAGCAAAAACAAAGTTAAATGATATTCGAAATTTCTGAGACAGGGTCTCACTCTGTCACTCAGGCTAAAATGCAATGGCATAAACATAGCTCACAGTAATTTCTAATTCCTGGGCTTAAGGAGTCTTCCTGCCTCAGTCACTTGAGTAGCTAGGACTACAGATGTGCACCATCATGACTGGTTAATTTAAAAAAAAATTATTTGTAGATAAGTGGGCTCACTATATTGTCCAGGTTGGTCTTGAACTCCCGGCCTCAAATGATCCCGCCACCTCAGCCTCCTGTAACTCTGGGCTTATAGACATGAGTCACTGCACCCAACCAGTTAAATGGCATTAAACGGCTCCTAAGAAAAGTAGACATTTATTTGCTTTATCCCTCAAAATCACCATTACCCGCCATTTACTGTGGCAATCTTGTGTGTGTGTATGTGTGTGTGTGTATATATATATATATATATATATTATATATATATATATATAAAATATATATTTTATATATATATTATATATATAAATGATATTCATGTATATCTCTTTGTTGATTTATTAATTTTAAATATTTTCTATTGACTTAAATTTTAGATGAGATTTTAACTCTTACGTTGTTATTTCCTCTCTTCCCCATTTTTTATCATAGCAGTTTAGTTGTCCTGCCTTTTTTTGGTTTAATAATATTAGGTATTTATATTAATATAACTTGGCAAGTATTATTCAAAATTTATCAGTGTAGTGTATATTAATTAGGTTTTTTCTCACTTTTTGTTAATAGCCACTTTTTTGTTACTTTCTACTTTTTTTTTGGTAGGTTTGCCTATTCTTATGTCTTAATAGTCCCTCATTATAATTGCCTACAAGATCAATCACATAATGTAATCTACTTGGCAATCCTACGTGGAGAGCTCAGTTCTTCTATCGGAATTGATTTTGCTCTAGTCATGCTACACAGCTGTCAATATAGGACTTTCATTTTTTGTCAGCCTCAGAATTTAATTTGCCTTTTATTTATGTAGCACTCTCTTTGTGCTCCCTCTAATATCTTCTTCCATATTTATTTCTTTGTTTGAAAGGACACATAGTCACCCTGGGACTTCTCTTCCTCACAATGCTAGAGATACAACCCTTTTCTGTTAGTGCTTTGGTTTTCTAAATCCTTGTGTTCTTTTGCAGGTTTGCTTTTTTTCTTTTTGAAGGAATATCCTTGCTATGTTCTGAATGTTTGTGTGTCCCAAAATTTATTTCTTGAAATCCTAACCTGCAAGATAATGATACTGGGAAGTGGGGAGTTTATGAGCTGTTAAGGTCCTGAGGAAAAAGCCCTCATGATTAGGATTAGTGCCCTAATGAAGGGACCCAATAGAGCAAGTTAGACTCTTCCACATGTAAGGACACAGCTAGAAGGCACCATCTATGAACCAGAAAGCAAGCCCTCACCAAACACTGAATCTGCTCATACTTTGATCTTTGACTTCTTGACACCCAGAGCCATGATAAATAAATTTCTGTTACGATAGTTTATGGCATTTTGTTATAGCAGCCCAAATGGATGCAAATCCTCTAGTAGCTTGCTTGGCATGAAAGTAAAGGGGGTAAATTTTGTGACATTTCGTTCGAGAATATCTGTGTTCATTCTAACAAGTCATTAATAATGAGCTCACTATAGAATTCTATACTAGAGATAATCTTTCTTCAAATTCTATAGGCACGACTGGATTATCTTCTTGCCTCCAGTATTGCTGTTGGAGAGTCCAAAGCCATTTTGAGTTTTGATCTTTTGTATGTGATGTGTATTGTGTTTGTTGTTGTTTTTGTCCCCACAGGAAGCTGCAGAACCTTCATTTTACCCTTGTGGCTCTGAAGTTTCATAATTACATGTCTCCATGTGAGTGTATATTCGTCCATTTTGCTGGACTTTCTCTTTTTATCTTTAATTCAGAAAACACATAGCTCACAGTTATAGAAAGTATTCTAAATTATCATATAATAAATGCATCTTTTAAAGTTTCTCTTTGTATAATTTTCATTACTTTAATATTTCTTATCACATCTTATTACCTTACCTGTTATATATATTTCATTGCCTTATGTTGTTTTACTTAAAGGATGATTTCCTTTCTCAACTTTATTTCTCTAAACTTATGCTGACTTTTTTTTAAAATGTCTCCTATTATACTGTTAATTTAACATGTCTTATTTTTAATTTTCAAACACTATTTATTATAGCATTTTTAAATAAATTATTTGAATCTATCTAAAAATATTAATTTTTAAAGCTTTCCTCCCCCTGTATAATTTCTATTTTATTCCAAGTTATTTTTTTCTTATCTTTTGTTTCCTTTTTATTCGGTGTTACAGCTTTTTTTTTTTTTTCCAAATACCTGGCAAGCTTTGTTACAGGAGAACCTGGACTTCAGAAGCAGTATAACTATCCTCATGGGGTGGTAAGATTTCTTGAGTCCTCTGACTAGTGGAATTTGGAAATAAGTCTCGGATTTTATGAATTCATGGCTGGAGATAAAAATTACAGCATCATCAGTGTTTAGAAGGCATTTGTGTTGGAAAGACTTACAGAATTTAAAAATTGAAGAAAGTGCCCAGCATCAAGCCTTCTTTATAGGTAAGCCACAATTATGATTTTCTACCTATTAAAATCTATGATGATTTCTTTAAACCAATATTTATTACCTTGAATAAATTCACATTTAATTGTTTTACTTATCCATAAAATAATTAAAAGATGTGTATCTGTTTTAAGTGTTCCATTTAAAGACACCCAATGGAAAAAGGACATTAAAAATAGTCAAACCTGAGGAGGGCAGAGCAAGATTGTGGATTAAGACTCCCCAGTGATCACCCATCTGAAGAAACATCAATTTCAACAACTATCCACAAGTAAAAATATCTTCACAAGAGCTAAGAAAACCAGGTCAATGGTCACTGTACTTTGTTATAGCACAATATTTAGAAAACGCACACCAAAAAAGGTAGAACGGACATGTTTGCATTACCCATGTTACCCAACCTCCAACCCCAGGTAGCATAGAGCAGAGAGAAACACTGTTCACTTGGGAGAAAGAGAGGCAGGCAATCATAGAACTTTGCCTTGGACCCAAATACCAGGCCCACCACAGTAAAAGCCAGCATTAGGTAGACCTCCATGATTTCTGACTTCAGCCTGGTATCTATAGCCTGATCCTTTAGATCCACCATCGTGCAAGATAGGAACCCACAGACCCTGCAAGAACAACTCAAATTCTGGTTCACATCACTACTGGCCAACTATAGCAGCCTTGGATTCTAAATAACCCAGTACAACACGCAGACCTCAGAGATTGTGGGATTTAGACATGAACCACTGCTGTATTAGCCTCAGCAACTATGGGCTTCAAGTGCACCCTAGCACTGCACTAATTACAGAAGTCATGGCATTTTAGCCCTGCATTGTGGCAGGCTCTGTATCCATAAAATTCTGACCAGTCACTATATCAGCCATAGTGGTTCAGGACATAGGGCACCCCCTAATACTGCAATGGCTGCAGTGGTCACAGGTTTAAGGATCACAGCAGATGGACCACCCATAGTCTCTAGACAGGTTTAATACTGAAGGAAATTCATAGACAAAGACAGACTGAAAAGACTGGAATAAGTACCTACTTCTACAGTATGCAGACATCAGTATATGACCAAAAAAAAATCAGGGACAATCAGGAAAACATGAACTCACCAAATGGACAAAATAAATTGGCAACAGCTAAAACTAAAAAGATGGAGATGTATGAAAAATGCCTCACAGTGAAGTAAAAATAACTGTTTTAAGGAAGCTCAACAAATGTCAAAAAAAATACAGAAAAACAACTGAAAAAAATGAAAACATTGTGACTAAGATGAGAAAATAATAGACAAATTGAAATAATAATAATATTAAATCAAACAGAAATCGTAGAGCTGAAAATTACAATGAAGGACATTTTTAAAAACTATAGAGAGTATCAGCAGAAGAACTTAAGTGGAAGAGGATTCTCTAAACTGGTAGACAAGTTATTCGAAAATATACAAAGGGAAAAAAGGAAATAAAAATGAAGAAAATGCAGAAAGCCTACAGGATTTTTGGGATAACTTTAAATGAGCAAGTATAATAATCATTGGCATTCAAAAAAAAGCAGTGACAGATAAAGGTAAAATATTATTTTAAAAATTGTAGGAGAAAACTTTCCAAACTTGGAGAAACATAGAAATATTTACAGGAAGGTAAAAGGTCTTCATTTGATTTAATTTAAATAATATTACACTCAAGATATACTGCAACTGTCAAAACAAAGAAAAAAGAGGATTTGGAAAGCAGAAGGAGCAAAGAAGCAAACCACAAATGACAAGCGTTCTAATAAGCCAACAGCAGACATCTGAAGAAAAATCAAACAGGCCAAGGGAGAACAGGATGATATATTCAAAATGCTGGGGGAAAAAAACTGTCAACAAAAAATGCTGTGCCCGGCAAAGCACAGAAATAAGAGAAATAAATAATTTTCCTAGACAAACAAAAGCAGAGCGAGTTAGTCACCACCTTACAAGGAATGCTACAGGGAGTTCATCAAGCTGAAAGGAAAGGACACCAGTGAGTAAAACAAAAATCACTGGAAGTACAAAACTCACTGTAAATGTAAGTATACAAAAATTCAGAATATTTTAATATTGTAATCATGGTGCATAAATTACATATTTTAATATGACAGTTAAGACACCAAATTATTAAAATAATAACTAAAATCATCTGTTAATGGATATGCAATATAAAATGATGTAAATTGTGACATCAAAAATTCAAACTGTCAGGGGAGAGTAGAGGTAAAATGTAAACATTTTAGCTTTTGCTTTCTTTGCCTTTTTTTTTTTTTTTTTGCAATCAAAGTTAAGCTGTTATCAGGTTAAAATAACTTGTTACAACTCTAAAATGATTTTCATAAGCCTCATGGTAATGTTAACACAAAAGCCTGTAACAGATACACTAATATAAAAAGCAAAGAATAAAACAATTTTCATGAAAATTACTTAACCACAAAGGAAAGCAGTAAGAAAGAAAGGAAGAATGAATCTACAAAACAGCTAGAAAACAAGTAACCAAAAGACAGAAGTAACTTCCTACCTATAAATAATAATAAAAAAAAAAACTCTAATGAAAAGACACTGAATAGCTGAATGAATTAAAAGAAAACACAACTCTATTATATGCTGAAATGCACTGCAAGAGACACATTTCACAGGTAAGTTCATATGGACTAAAAATGAGGGAATGGGAACCATTGAAGTACAAGGGTAGGTATAGTTATATCAGGTAAAATAGACCTCAAGCCCAAATCTGTGAAAAGAGACAAAAGGGTCATTATAAAGTAGTCAATTCAGTAAGATAATATAATAATTATAAATATATACACCCAACATAGGACCACCTAAATATATAAAATAAAGATTAACAAAATGCAAGCGACAGACTGAAATACACTAATAGTAAGCAACTTCAACACCTCACTTTCAGCAATGGATAGTTCATCCAGACAGAAAATCAACATAGAAACATCAGGTTGAAACTGCATTATTGACTAAATGAATATAGCAAGTATACAGGCATACAGAACAAGCCATCCAACAGCTGCAGAATACACATCCTTCTTACTTCCACAGGGAATATTTTCCAGGATAGATGCTACATTAGATCATCAAACAAGTCTCAACAAATTTAAGATTAAAGTCATGTCAGGTATCTTTTCAGACCACAATGACATAAAACTAGAAATCAGTAACAGGAGGAAAGCTGGAAAATTCCCAAATACATGGAAATAAAAAGCATGTCCCTGAACAAACAATGGGCCAATGAAAAAATTTAAAAAGGAAATCTTAAATATTCTTCAGACAAATATAAATGGGAACACAACATACTCTGTGAGATATAGCAAAAGTAGTTCTAAGAGAGAAGTTTATAGCAATAAATACCTACATCCGAATATATCAAAAATCTTGAACAACCTAATCTTGTTTCTCAACGAACTACTAAACAAGAAAAAAACCCAAATCTAAAATAAGAACGAAGGGAGGAGATAATAAAGACAGAGCAAAAATAAATACAATAGAGACTATGAAAGCATTAGAAAACATCAACAAAACTAAGAGTTTTTTGAATTGATAAATGAAGTAGACAAACCATTAGCTAGAGTAAGAAAAAAAGAGAGAATACTCAAGCAAATTTAGAGACAAGTAAGTAGACATTACAACCAATGCCACAGGTATACAAAATAGTATAAGAGAACATTATGAACAATTATATTCCAACAAATTGGATAACCTAGAAGAAATCAATAAATTCTGAACATATACAACTTACCAAGATTGAATTATGAAGAAGTAGAATCTCTGAACAGACCAATATAAGGAGATTAAAAAGAAGTAAAAAGTCTCCCATCAGTAAAAAGCCCAGGACCTCATGGCTTCACTGCTGAATTCTACGAGACATTTACAGAACTAATATCAATTCTTCTCAAATTTTTCTAAACAATTAAAACAGGAAAAAATACTTTCAAACCCATTATATGAGGCCAGCACTATCCTGATACCATTAAATCTGAACACAAAACCACTAGCCAATATTCCTGATGAACATAGGTTTAAAATCCTTAACAAAATACTAGTAAACCAAATTCAATAGCAAATGGAAAACATCATTCACTGTGATATGTCAGATTCACCTCAGAGATTAAAGGATGGCTTACCATATGTGAATCAATAAATGTGACATATCACACTAACAGAATGGACAACAAAAATAATATGATCATTTCAATAGATGCAGAAGAAACCTTTGATAAAAGTTAACATACATTCATCATAAAAACACTCCATGAATTAGGTATAGAAAAATACCTCAACATAATAAAGGCCATATATGAAAATCCCACAACTAACATATTCAATGGGAAAGATGAAATCTTTTCCCCTGAAATCTAGAAAAAACAAGGACATCCACTGTATTAGTTTGTTTTCACACTGCTGATAAAGATATACCTGAGACTGGGTAATTTATAAAGAAATAGAGGTTTGGCCAGGCACGGTGGCTCACGCCTGTAATCCCAGCACTTTGGGAAGCTGAGGCGGGCGAATCATGAGATCAGGAGATCAAGACCATCCTGGCTAACATGGTGAAACCCTGTCTGTACTAAAAATACAAAAAATTATGCAGGCGTGGTGGTGGGCGCCTATAGTCCCAGCTACTCCGGCGCTGAGGCAGGAGAATGGCGTGAACCCGGGAAGCGGAGCTTGCAGTGAGCCCAGATCGTGCCACTGCACTCTAGCCTGGGCCACAGAGCGAGACTCTGTCTCAAAAAAAAAAAAAAAAAAAAAAAGGAGGTTTAATGGACTCACAGTTCCATGTGGCAGGGGAGACCTCACAATCATGGTGGAAGGTAAAAGGCACTTCTTACATGGCGGCAGGCAAGAGACAGAATGAGAGCCAAGTGGCAGGAGTTTCCCCTTATAAAACTATCAGATCTCATGAGACTTACTGCCACGAGAACAGTATGGGGGAAGACCATCCCTATGATTCAATTATCTCCCGACTGGGTCCCTCCCACAACAGGTGAGAACTGTGGAAGCTATAATTCAAGATGAGATTTGGGTGGGGACACAGCCAAACCGTATCATCTGCTTTCACCACTTCTATTAACATGGTACTAGAAGTACTAGCCAGAACAATTAGGCAAAAAGGCATTCAAATTAGAAAAAAAAAATTAAATTATCCTTGTTTGCAAGCTGACATGATCTGCTTTATAGAAAACGTTAAAGACTCCACCAAAACTTGTTGGAACTAATAAACAAATGTATTAAAGGTGCAGGATAAAAATTAACACAAAACTCAAAATCAATAGTGTTTCTGTACACTAACAGTAAACTACCTGAAAAAGAAATCAAGAAAATAATGTCCTTTTTAATAAAAAAAACTCCAAAAATTTTAACCAGGGGGGTGAAAGATCTCTACACTGAAAATTATGAAACATTGGTGAAACATATTGAAGAAGACACAAAAAGTAAGATTTTATGTTCACAGATTGAAAGTAGCAATATTGTTGAAATGCCTATTCTACTTAAAGTCATCTACAATGCAGTTCAATCCCTATCAACGAACCAATGACATTCTTCAAAGAAAAAAAAAATCAGTCATAAATTTACTTTTTCACAGGCAACTGATTTCCTACAAAGGCACTAAGACCACAAAATGGGGAAAAAAAACAGTCACTTTAATAAATGGTGTTGGATAAATTGGATATACATATGCAGAGAATAAAACTAAATCCTTGTTTCTCACCATATATAAAACCAATTAAAACTGGAATAAGCCTTAAATGTAAGACCCAAAACTATAAAGCTACTAAAACAAACAAACAAACAACAACAACAACAACAAAATAACAGGAGAAACCTCCATGACTCCATGACATTGGTTTGGGCAAGGTTTTTTTTAATATGCCCCAAAAGCACAGTCAACAAATGCAAAAAATAGACAAGTGGAATTACCAAAATCTGAAAAGTTTCTGCACAGCAAAGGAGAAAATCAACAGAGAGAAGAAACAACCTACTGAATGGGAGAAAATATTTGCAAACTCTACATCTGATAAATTATACATCTGATAAACTATACATCTGATACATCTGATAAATTCATGGAGTGCTTTTATGATAAATGTAGGTCAATGTTCGAAATATATAAGAAACTCAAACAACTCAATAGAAAGAATACAAATAACTCAATTAAAAATGGGCAAAGACATCAATACACATTTCCAAAAAGAGGGCTAACAGGCATATAAAAGTGTTTAATGTCATTATTCATCAGGGAAATGCAAATCAAAATCAAAATAAGATATTATGTCACTCCTGTTAGAATGGCTATTATCAGAAAGTCAAAAGATAATAAGTATTGGCAAGCGTGTGGAGAAAATAGAAGCTTTACCAACTGTTGATGGATATGTAAATTAGCATAGTCATTATGGAAAATAGTATGAATGTTCCAGAATGAACTAAATGTTGAACTACCACATGATCTAACACTTTTGTTAATGGTATATATCCAAAGGAAATAAAGTCATTATGTTGAAGAGATACTGCACTCATTTTTATTACAGCACCTATTCACAATTGCCAAGATATGGAGTCACACTAAAAATACCAATGGATGAATGGATTTTTAAAATGTGGTATATATACACAATGGAATATTGTTCAGCCATAAAAATGAAGGAAATTGTGTCATTATCACAACTTGAATCAGTCTGGAGGACAGTATGTTTAGTGATATAAGCTAGGCACACAAAGAAAAATATTCACATATCTCAGTCATATGTAGAATCAAAAACAAATGATCTCATAGAAGTAGAGAATAGAATGGTGGTTAACAGAGGCTGGAATGGTTTGGAGGGAAGAATGTGGAGGTGTCGGTCAAACGAAACTTAATTACAGCTAAATATGAGGAGAGATCTATTGTATAGTATGGCAACCGTAGATAATAATCAAGTTTAGTTGTATTCATAAAAAACACAGAGAGTTGATATTAAGTGTTCTCACCATAAAAAATGATAACTATGTAAAGTAATAAATTTGTTCACCAAAAACATCCACAATGAGAAAAGTTATATTTAACATTAATATATTATCTTAATACTCATAAAGTAACTAGTTTCCATTAATACCTGTATGTGTAAGGGTTTTAAATCACCTCAGATATGTAAAACTGCCATTTTACAACTAAGCACTTGAAATGATCCTACAATCAATAGTTACATTCTTGGGATGGAGGAAAACAGCTGCATGATGTAATGACAAAAAATAAAATAAACCCAAATTGCTTTATGTGAGTCACTCATTTAGCAGAAATAATTTTGCAAATTTGCTGCAAAGTGTATTTCTATTTTTCATATGATTGTCACTATAAAATTTAAAGTGTATATAGCTGGAAAAATTGCTTTCCTAATTATCATAAAATTATTCTTAAGAATTCATCACATCTTTAAAATGACACATTTGAAAAGGAAATGAGAACTTCAACAGTAATGTGCAAAATATGAACAATAACACTTAGCTGTACTTAAAACAATTCACAAAATTCCTTTCTTGAAAAGGAAAATAGAGCACAGTAGAAAAACTCTGATGGTAAGATTGCTTGCGCTGTGCCTGAGATAAATGCATTAGAAAAGTATTTGTTAAGAAAAAAAAATCAAAACCACGCTCCCTTACACTTACTACTAGTAACCTATGTCATTTGTCACTTGTTCTCTTTCACATAGATTGAACTTAAATAAGTTGTTAATTTGATGCTCTATTATGTATTGTTAGTTCCATGAATCATCTACAGAAAGTGAATGTCCCCACCCACTTTGCATTGTCTAAAATGCAATGCCTGATTAGCAATAGAAAATGATAATATTTATTAGGTACACAGTAGTTCAGCTGCCAGACACCTTCTGGCGTGATTTAGAGCGTTCAAAGTGGTACTGTTTGAACCTGGAAAATATTAAACACGTTTAAAAACTGTCAAAGGCAAGCCTTTTTTGTTTCATCTAGAATAACTAATTTGCAATGCTCAAGATGGCAGTAGTGCCCATGACAAAATAGTCATATGTAGCATGACTATTTTTTACACCACTTTAATAAGGTATGGCTGACAAACAAAAAGCTCTACACATTTAATATGCACAACTTCATGAATTTGGGGATAACTATACACCTGTAAAATCATCATGACAATCTGTGTAGCACTGTTACAGCAGGTAGCTAACAAGGCATGAGCAGGGCAGGAGAGAGCTCTCCCTACTCTCCACCAGGAATGTCAGGCGAACATCAGGTGATGGGCAGGTGGTTGTTAACTGCCTCTCTAAAATAATAATTGGTCACAGCCAGCTCCAGGGAAAAGCAATCTCGCGATAGATAGAAAAAACCCGAAACTGGCGATGCGCTCAGCAGGAGTTCAGTGAGTGGGCTCAAGCATGAGCATCAAGAAGCAAAATGGCAGAGTTTACTTAATAGATGACCTTCTAGGTTCATTCAGTTGGTAAGGGAAGAATGCTTCATGTGAGCCAGCATACAAGTCCAGTAAACACACTGCACCTGCTCACCTCACAAGTGCCAGCAACCCACTGCACATGCAGACAGCCCACCCCAAGGCAAGAATCAGGGCAGAAGAGACCCAAGACCCTACAAGTATGCCAACCCCAAGTCAAAAGGTCAAATGGGCACTTGCTCTCTCAAGTCAGCCGCTTGGCCTTCTTCCAAGTGTATTTTATTTCCTTTCATTCCTTCTCAAAAGCTTTTATGATAAACTTTTACTCATGCTCTACTGCCTCTGTCTCTCCTGCATTCTGCCTCCTTGGTTGAATTGTTTCTTTGGAGGAGGCAAGAACTGAGGTTACTGTAGACCCATATGGATTCACTGCCGGTAACCGTGTGGCATCTTAAAACATGTATGAGCAGAAAATAGAACAAGAAAACGGATTCACCAGCTATTATAATTCTGGTTATAAACTTGTTACAATGTGAGGAATACATTCCTGGGAAGGAGATAACGCATTAATTTGTTTTAAAATATACTTTCAAATTTCAGAGAGCAAAGTCCTAGCAAGGATTTATTTTAACATTTAATATTTTTGTACAGTTTTGTGTCTAATTATTGACATTTATGTTAGATAGCTGGTTCTAGAAAAAAAATCTTACTATGACTATTTTTCTTCATATTGACACAGCCAGGTATAAAGGGGTTCCCGCAGAATCTCTGATTGGTCCGTGTACGGGGAGAATGAGATGGAGCTGCTGGAGTTTGCTCTGTTTGCAGGGGGCAGGAGCCTGGCCTCTCCTGTTCTGGGCTGGAAAGTAGGATTCAATCTGTGAAGCAGGAAACCTGGTAACAGGACTCTGATTTTGCTGAGAGTCCCTGTTCCCCCTTTTTATTAGTTTTCCCCAAAAACCCCCTGCACTTGTCACCCTTCAAAGTGTCTGTGAGCCTAATTTTTCATGGTTGTGTGACAAGGACCCTGTTTTTAGCTGAACTAAGGAGAAAGTCCTACAACAATATGTATTAAATTTTATAATACTTGACTTGGCAATAGGAAAATATGTAGCATAAAATGATCATCTTTGTTATCTTTACAAATGCTCATGGAAAGGAGGTATTACTCTAAGATTTTTTAAAAAGTAGTTCCTCTGATTTTTACCTTCTTTAACATGAAAGTATAACAATACACATATAAGAGGGTTTCTGTTTCTAAATATGGTTATCTAAAAGATGCTATGTGCTATTTATGCTACACAGTCATTCCATAGTATTGATTCATAGCAGAAACACTCCAAGGGAGATATGTGTGTATATAATAGTACCATTTCTCAGTTGGAGTCTTTTGCTTGATGTAACACCAAAACCTTGAAATGAATAGTGTTTGCTGAGTGAGTAAAGGGACAAATATACAGCTATCATCATTCAAGCAGTAACAATACATTTATTCTAAAGCAGTAATTTCTTCTTAGTGAACTCTTATAAAGGCATTCAGCAATGCATAATCACTTATTCTTCATGCCATTCACATTGTTAAGTTCTAAATACACAAATCACCATAACAACACGGAAGATTTCAAAAAATGATCATGTTGAGTTTTGTTGTTCAACGATCTCAGCATTTTTCTTGATTCATTATGTGCTCAATTGTTTCCAAGAGCAAAATTGAATAATCTTCACCATTATATTGTACTTTCTTTTTAAAAAGATCTTAGCTAAGTCATCAGAGAGGTTTATGTATGCCCAGAAGTTGTAAATCCACTCCTATATTGGTTTTACAATGTATTATTACACAGCGAAAATTTGATGAAAAGAATTCTGTTCATAACTTCTTTCTTATTTAACAACCTTGAAATATTTCATCAGATTTCAAGGTATTCCCCGCTGTGGCAGTAATATTCCGATCATGTTGGGGTGGTCTGCATAAATATGTTATCACATGGAGTGGTTCTACAGAATCATTTCTCTCTTCTTCCACCTTCATTCTGACCTCTAAATTTAATGATATTGAAGCGCATATCAGGCGACCTTCCTTTACATTTGAATTAAATTCTCTTGGTATATTATGAACTGATTTCAATCCCAAAGTATTTAAAAATTAATGGTACTCTAAATTAAAAGATTGGTACTCAAATACTATATCTCAAATCTGTCAATCAAATTTCAACATTTCAACTACCATTATTTTTCCTTTCAGATTGGGCTAGATCTAATTTTTTCTTTCTTTCTTTTTTTTTTTTTTTTTTTCTGAAGGCATTTAGTTCTTTCTTGAGCCTTTGAAAGTTTCTTAAACCTTATTTATGTGTGTTACGCTTTTCTCACCTATTAAACTGAAACTAGTAGGCACTGGAAATTTGCTGATAGGATGCAAGAAAGGAAATAAACAAAAATGGTGGGTGGGGTTTCACATATGAACTAATTCTCGGGGCTATCTATTCCCCCCGAATCCTTTGACTATGGCACGACACTCCAGCTAAACCAAAGTTTCCTTGGCTGTTTTCACCTTGTGTAGGATCCCTTCTTAAAACTGTGTGGTGACTTCAAAAAGTCATTTTCCCTTTGACTGAGTCAATGAGCTTTTCTTATTAATGTCTTAAAATTAAATTATCCCCTGCCACATACACACAGACCACAAAACATGTGTCAATCCAAATCCAAACAATTTCTAAAAATAACATCAGAGTGACAGAATTCCATCCCTCTTTTGATTGAATGGTTTCTCTCTGAAACCAAGCCTGAGGTAAGAAATGTTTAATTATGAACAAGGTTTTCTTTGTGAAAAGTACTTGGAACTCAGGGGAAGAGAAATTAGGGAGAAAAACAAAATCAGCCACAGGATGGTGTATACTCATAAATGAAACAAACCTAAAACCAAAACAACTAAGGCTAGGCATCTACTTTTAATGGTAAACGAGGTATAAATTGAGAAAGAAGGTTAAAGGAACTTAAACACAGCTAACACCCTATGTTCTTACAAGGCAGATATACAGTCAGACCTCCATGGCAATACATTTGTTTTTGTAATACATGTGAGAGTCTCAAGTCAGTAGGGCCAAATTTTGTAAAACATTCTATCCATATGTATACCTCATGGTAAATTGAACGAAGTGTCCTAGCAACTCATTCATCGAATGATTAAGACTCAAGACTCAGCATGGATAATGCCAAAGTTTTCATCTGACCTGAATTAAAATGGAAGATGTTACTCATAAGAACAAGTCCACAGAAGTTCAAATATCATTGTACATTAGATCTCTGTAACTATGGCCTCTTGCATATCTTCAACATCTTTTTAAAAAAAATTTTTTTTCTCTACTGGACCTAAGTAAAATTGTAGGTAAATATGGCTTATTGGACATAATATATCTGTAAATATGACCAGATAACTATGTGATATTTGGTTTCAATATAAGCCAAGTAGACCTTTTATTTTAGGTGGAAAATGTAAAAAAATATCAATGGCGCTACAAAAGCAAAACACGTGCTTGGAAGAGTGGGGCAATAACACCTATGTTATTCAGACACACAGTGGTTGCTCTTGAATTATAAGCTAAGACACTTATTTTATTCTGTTGCCAATGGAGAGCCAATGACTTACTAAACGGGCTAATTATGGGCTCATGGAAGCATTTCGTGAGGTTGAACAATGTGATGGATAAAGGATGGATTGGATAGATCTGATTAAGGAGGTCAGTTAGCAGGCCCTGCTTATTTATACTTGCCTATGTTAGGCGCTATAAACTCCTAGCCTAGAGTGGTGGTTGGGCAGTAAAAGATGAGATTTGCAAATTTAAAATCATGAAGAAAACAAGATCTGATAATGTGTAATAGGTTTTTGTGGGTTATTTTGTATGTTTGTGTTAAAGTAGTCTCCAGTGGATACTGTTATGTGCTGACCAGATCTCTTCCTGACTGAAAAACTTATTACCCCTTTTAGCCACATTTATTTGGCTAAAAAAAGTCACTTTGTCCTACATCTACTATCTTTTTCCTGGGACAGCCTGTATCCAATGACTGGCCAAAGTGGAGACAAAAGCCTCAGTCCCATCACTCCAACACAGGCCAACGTTGAAGGGACATCCTAGATTTAAAACCCCTAACGAGGTCAGTTCTAGGCTTTGATAAGAGTACATTGAATCCCAAATTCTATCTCTTCCCAATCCTTCTTTCTTTCTTTCCCACAGGTAGTGATCCCAAGAACACCCCTACATGCTCCTATATGCTAAATCTGCTGCATGCTTCCCTCCATCTCAAACCCAATCAGTAACAGAATCAAAGATGATGCTGAGTTGCCAAGACTGGGGTGAAAAGACAATTGTGATACAAAGCAAACATCTGGCAGACAAGAAGAACAGGCGTGTAAGAAAGCAATATGGAGAAGAAAAATGAAGAGTGGATTTCAGAATGTTAACACTGAGGCGACTGTGCAGTACAAAGTAGAAATGTTCAGCAGGAAGCTGGAAAACACAGGGCTCCGATTTGGGAGCAGGTTCACAACAGACGCAGATGTTGTCTTTATCCACAAGGAGCAAAGAGCTCAGTTCCTACTTTGAGTATTGCTGTCACTGCCTTTGCTTCTATTATCCTGTGAGGAAATCCAAATAGCCTAAGATCTGTTATATGATTCCTGATAAGATTTCTTTTAAACAACATTCTCTTTGGTCTGTGTATTAGTCATGTGTTCAGATGGTCTAACTGAAGATACATATCAGCATCTTTGACAAGTTTTGAGCAGTGCTAAACCATTTCATCAGCTCAAGGATACAACTGATCCTTTATAAAGCTTCCAACAAGATAAGAAATACCCCCTACCCAAACAAGTCATTTTCATGGGGACAATAGAGAATTTAGTGAAACCCTGAATTATACCAAATACAAAGTTTAAGCATTTCAAATGATATCAGGTTATCAGGACTCAAACAGATTCTTTGGAAGTGATGAAATGTATTTTTTTCTACCTCTGTGAAGGACAAAACCTATATAGTGGCTAATTATGATCTTAAAATAAGATAGAAAACATATCCATATATATATTAAATACCCTGTTTTTATATTCAATGTGCTTATCAAAAGCCATTTTAACCAGGTTTTCTGAAGATTTTTCTTTCTCTGGTAACTTGAATTCTAGAATTCAAAAATGTTATATTCTACATTAAAACTTTATTCATTTTATGTGACTATGAATTTTAATCATGCACATTAAAAGACATTTCCTCATATGGGACTATAACAGCATGTGCATCAGAAAGTAAACTCTGAAGAAAATATATTAATTCATTAATTTACTCATTTGCTAAAATATTAATTGAACTAAAAACTAAACCATTCAGAAAGTAAGAGGCCTTTAGCGAGAAAATGGAGGCCTTGGGAATAGAGTTACGGAAATTTGGATAAGAACTAACACTTATTGAGAACTTTTATGTACCTGTCATTATACTATGCTAGGTTCTTTAATGAAAGTTTATCTCATTTCATTCTTATAATCACTCAATTGTTATAGGATGATTATAAAATAGTTATAACCACCTTATTGTTAACCATCGTACTAAACAATAAGTTTGAGACCAGAAGAGGTTATGTCCAAGTTCACATCATTGTTAAGTAACTCTCCACTTGTCCCTGGTATCTTTCTGTGAATATATACATTTTTCAGTTAGTTATTTAGGCATTAGCAGTACACAAAATACACAAAATGCTTCAACTTATTCCTGTGATAATATCATCACAGTAACTCTACTCCACATCTGTCTTGAAAGACCTGCAAAGAAGACAGAATGAGGCCAGAAAAATCTCTCCATTTTAGATTATTGAAGTTTTGCAAATTAATCCATTTTGAATAACAATTAATTCATCCAAATTTTTATTAACATGATTATCATAATCTGCATAATCTCAGAGTGTGAAACGTCTACAGGAATCCTGACATACTTAAGAGTTAAATATTTTCATTTTCATTTATTTGTATTTACCTTTTACTACAAAATTACACGTGCATTATGCAAGAATAAAAGGAGGGTGCAGTGAGTACTAATTTATGAATTTCTTAATAATAAATGTTTTTAAAATAAAATAATTCAACAATTGTCATCTCAAATGGCCTTTACAAAAAAGGATAATACCTCAAGTATACCTTGAAACATTTTTCACAAGAATTAAGCATTTTGGGGTGTATTTACTAACTCATTCCATATCTAATGTTGGCATCAAAAGAACTATCTAGTATGTAAGTCCTTAGACACTGGTTTGGCTCACCAGCAAGAATGCAGTTTGAATTTATTAAAATTATTGAGCTTTGCCTGTGTTCCAGGTTTCTTCTTAAGAACTTAACAAATATTAGACCTGAGAGAATTTTTCTCCAGATGAAGGTTCTCTGCAGTTTCTTCAGTGAACAAAACAACTTTATTTATATACAATAATTGCTAATCGCCAAATGCTAGTAAAACTGAATCATAAGAATGATCTAGTAAAAAAGAAAAAAAAAACTATTTTATTAAAACAGTGGCAGCCTAGAAAAAAACAAATAATCCTATAAAAGAGTGGGCTAAGGAGGATAAACAATTCTCAAAGGCATATAAATGGCCAACAAATATATGAAACAATGCTCAACATGACTAATAATTAGGGAAATGCAAATCAAATGCAAATCAAAACCACAAAGCAATACCACCTTCTCCTGCAAGAATGGCCATAATCAAAAAAAAAACAAAAAATCATAGATGTTGGTGTGGATGGAGTGAAGAGGGAACACTTCTACACTGCTCCCGGGAATGTAAACAAGTACAACCACTACGGAAAACAGTGAGGAGATTCCTTGAATAATTAAAAGTAGAACTACCATTTGATCCAGCAATTCCACTACTAGGCATCTACTCGGAGGAAAAGAAGTCATTATATGAAAAAGGTACTTGCACACACATGTTTATAGCATCACAATTTGAAATTGCAAAAATATGGAACCAACCCAAATGTCCATCAATCAACGAGTGGATAAAGAAACTGCGGTGTGTACATGTGTGTATATATGTGTTTGGGTGTGTGTGTGTGTGTGGATATATATATGTGTGTGTGTGGATATATATATAGATAGATCTATCTATCTATCTATCTATCTATCTATCTATCTATGTCATCTATCTATCTATCTGATGGAATACAGCTCAGCCATAAAAAGGAATGAATTAATGGCATTCACAGCAACCTGGATGATATTGGAGACTATTCTTCTAAGTGAAGTAACTCGGGAATGAAAAACCAAACATCATATGTTCTCTCTCATAAGTGAGAGCTAAGCTATGAGAATGCAAAGGCATAGAATGACACAATGGATTTTGGGGACTCAGGGACAAAGAGTGGGAGAGAGGTGAGGGATAAAATACTACAAATTGAGTACAGTGTATACTGCTTGGGTTATGGGTGCACCAAAATCTCACAAATCACCACTAAAGAAGTTACTCATGTAACCAAATACCACCTGTTTCCCAATAACCTATGGAAATAAAAAAAAATAAAATTAAATTTAAAAAATTGCAACTTAAAGTGTTACCAAAAATAATTTGTTCTTAAAAATATTCCCTTTAATAAAAATAATTAAGATTTTAAAAATAGATTTTAAATGTTTAAATGTCTTGGAAAAAAATGTGTGCCAGGGTTTGGACACACTTAACACTTGATATTTGGCCAATGACATTGTTTAATAGCTTTAATGTAGTCCAGAAGAAATATTAAATATTTAAAATAGAAACTTCTTATTCCTATTCCTGGTTTCTTTATTTCAAAGAAAAGGGAGATTACTGGCTGGGCGCGGTGGCTCAGGCCTGTAATCCCAGCATTTTGGGAGGCCAAGGCCGGTGGATCACAAGGTCAGGAGATCGAGACCATCCTGGCTAACATGGTGAAACCCGGTCTCTAGTAAAAATACAAAAAAAAATTAGCTGGGCGTGGTGGTGCCTGTAGTCCCAGCTACTCGGGAGGCTGAGGCAGGAGAATGGCGGGAACCCGGGAGGCGGAGCTTGCAGTGAGCTGAGATCGCACCACTGCACTCCAACCTGGGCGACAGAGTGAGACTCCATCTCAAAAAAAAAAAAAAAAAAAAAGGGTGGGGTGGGGGGTCATTATTTGTGAAAAACTTGTCAACTGTGTTGATGGTTAACTTTACTGAATATGATTGTTTGAATTTTCCTATTAATTAGTTCAAGAATACACGTTAAGGGTAAATTTAAAAATTCAGTGGCTCACGCCTGTAATCCCAGCACTTTGGGAGGCTGAGGCGGATGGATCACGAGGTCAGGAAATCAAGACCATCCCGGCTAACACGGTGAAATTCTATCTCTTTTAAAAATACAAAAAAAAAAAAAAATTAGCCGGGCATGGTGGCAGGTGCCTGTAGTCCCAGCTATTTGGAAAGCTGAGGTAGGAGAATGGCGTGAACCCGGGAGGTAGAGCTTGCAGTGAGCCGAGATTGCGCCACTGCACTCCAGCCTGGGCAACAGAGCGAGACTGTCTCAAAAAATAAATAAATAAATAATAGAATAAAATAAAATAAAAAATAAAAATTCAAGTATTTTCCACAAGCACTTTGTTATGTTTAGGTATTTTATCAGTGTTGGACATCTCACCATTAATTTTTTTTTTTTTTTTTTTTTTTTTTTTGATGTAATGAGCTAGAGTTCCAGGTCAATGTCCCATACTTATTGCTGGCACTTCACAGAGTAATTAAGGACTCCTAGGTGTACATTCCCTTTTCATCACTGCTTTTATCCCTCTATGCCTTCAATTAAGAAGATTCACTCTATTATAAGTACCTAGAACTGACTGAAAACAGTGTGAAAACTTTTGCCTAGGTTAGTGTGTTTTTGTGACAAAAGGTTAATTTCACTAAATTCATTCCATTAGAACTCAGAGAGGGTTATTTCACTCAGATGCTGAAAACATGAATTGAGACTGTCAAATGCAAATTTTCCTAAAATTAAATGCCTACTTAAAAAGAATTGTGCTTGAATTTCAACAGCATTATGTTTAGCTGACGGCATGCAAAACTGCCAGACCTCAATACTGATTTATAGCATTTCCACTGCCAGCAAACAGGGACAATGGGAAAACCAGAGGGACTCAAAAAGAAAACTAATCTTTCCATGAGGAAAAAGATATTAGGGACAGAAATATTATAAAAATAAACTTAATGAGGATGTGGAGCTATTTCAATGAACCACATCATTGGGAGTTGTCTGTTGTCATCTTGTCCTTTCAATGACATGACACATTAGCTCTTTAAAATGGCATTGTCTTATAGACATGCCTAAAACTGCAGCCATTTTTCACACCAAGGGAGATTATAAAGTGGAACAAAGAATAAAAAACACAACAGGAGAGAGAAAAAATATAAAGTGAGAACTAGGAAAGGGAAACAGGTGAAAGCAATGGAGGGAAAAACAGGTTGACACATCCTTTTTTTTTTTTTTTTTTTTTTTGGTGGGGTTTTGTTCTTGTTGCCCAGGCTGGATTGCATTGGATTGCACTGGCATGATTTTGGCTCGCCACAACCTCAGCCTCCGGGTTTAAGCAATTCTCCTGCCTCAGCCTCCCAAGTAGCTGGGATTACAGGCGCCCGCCACCACGACCGGCTAATTTTTGTATTTTTAGTAGAGACGGGGTTTCACCATGTTGATCAGGCTGGTCTCAAACTCCTGACCGTGTGATCCACCTGCCTCAGCCTCCTAAAGTGCAGGGATTACAGGCGTGAACTATCGTGCCCTGTCAGAGAAATCTTTTTTTTTTTTTTTTTTTTTTTTTAGACAGAGTCTTGATCTGTGGCCCAGGCTGGAGTGCAGTGGAGTGATCTCCGCTCACTGCAAGCTCCGCCTCCCGAGTTCAAGTCATTCTACTGCCTCAGCCTGCCGAGTAGCTGGGACTACAGGCTCCCGCCACCACGCCCGGCTAAATTTTTGTATTTTCAGTAGAGATGGGGTTTCACCGTGTTAGCCAGGATGGTCTGGATCTCCTGACCTCGTGATCCGCCCACCTCGGCCTCCCAAAGCGCTGGGATTACAGGCGTGAGCCACTGCGCCTGGCCGAGAAATCTTAAAAAGGCAATGAAAATGATGGAGAGGAAGAACAAGAAGGGAAATAGATCTGGCAAAGTAAGCAAGGGCCGACCTGTAGGCATATGTTTCTAATTGCTCATACATCCTCATTGTATTTGGTAAAACACAATGAATATTAACGAAAACATCTTCCAAGTAGGTCTTTTTCACCATGGGTATTTGTAACATTTCAGGGACAAATATTCTTTATGAATTCTTTGAAGCTGTTAACCAGTTCCTGCACTATGTCAATTGCAAACATATTTTTATTTCCAGCCTTTCTGATGGTTACAAAGAGATTTGCCTTAGAAGACTTGAAAAGTGTGTGCTTTACAAATAGTGCTCCAATGAACATATCTGTAACAGACAAGAGAATGCAGCACACTTGTTTGTCAACTCACCAAATGGAAAAACAATGGAAGCCCTTACCATTACTATGGGTACACCCATACATACTCTGCTTTTCCTGGAAAAGGAAGACTCAAATATAATATGGAAGAGAGTATCACATTTGAATCTTGACGTTTGTGAGGTACCTGTGTGTAGGGATGGGGCAGGGGACGCATCCTGAAGCAACTATTAAGCACATTAATACTTTTTGCTTCACATCAATAATTGCCTTTTGTTTGTTTTTGTTCTGGTTTTTTGTCTATGCTTTCTAAAATTTTGTACACTTTTTCAAGTCCTAATTGCAGAAAGTGTTGAATTTCCTGAGCAGAGGATTAGGGAATATACACTGGCACTCTTCCTCTAGGTAAGAGGGTAAATAAAATTTCAAAGCTAATCAAAAGCATGAAATGAATATATTTTTTCCCAGGCTTCACACTCCCACTTCCATTCAGTAGAATCTTTCAGCAGAAAACACAATTTTAAAAGCCATTTCTAGGAGCTTTTGTTCCAGAAATGATTAATTAATAATTGTAGTCTAGAAGGTTGGCAGAGATGCTTGAAGGTCTTCTCCAACTGTGACAATTTATCAGTCTATTATTTCAAGTAGGTAATTTTCAAACAAAACTAACAGTGTACATTATGTTAACAGTGTACTTTTAATATGTGGTTCAACAATGAATCTGAATTAAGTCATTAGCAGCATATTTTCTAAATCTCTGCTTTTTTTTTTTTTTTTTTTCAATTTTGCAGCTTAGGCAAATAATCCCTGGACGCGTGTAGATAATAACAAACAGACATCAAACGTATAAATTTAAACAAGATCAAAGAATTGGAAATGGGCATTTATTTTCAATTGCTGTTAATCCAAATGCAGAAGTAGAGCTGTCTTTTCTTCGCCGCACCTTTTGACATGTGCAGCGACACATTTTGCATTTTACTCTGTCATCTGTGATATTGGAAATGAAACGTTGAGTCTGATCAGAAGCATCAAGCATGAAGCCAGGCAGAAGACACATAAGTATCTTATGGTCCATTGCCCTTGGTGATTGAGCTAGTGACATCTAAAAGGAACACGGAGAGGTCTGACACACCACAGCATCTCTCAGCCTCTCAATCGCACACATAGCAACATGTGTTTCTCTGAAGAAATACCCTTCTCCATCTGGTGGCTACTAATTGACTAATTGAGCATCAAGGCCTTCAAAGAGCGCTGAACATGAGCAAGACTGAAAATGTCTCCTCCTTTAAACTGACCTAGGGTAATTTCCTATGGCTTCATTCGTGTAAATAACAACAAAAACTTCTCAAAAAACACAAAAAATGGGGTGTTAATGTTCATGTTAAAATTTTATAGCACATAACATGATAGTATATGTTATATATTTGAAAAAGCTATTTTATAAATTGCCACCCTAAATGAGTATGTAGAATATAATAATTAATGTGTTATAATTTACACAGCTTTGGGGAACATTTTCTAAATTAGTTTTAAATTGTTTTTATGTTAATTGCTCTATATACCATGGGTTACAGCCTATGGACCAAATCCAGCCCACCACCTGTTTTTGCATGGTCCATTTACATGTTTAAATGGTGAGGGAAAATCCAAGAAAGAATAATGTTATATAATGGAGGAAAATTGTATGAAATTCAAAGTCCAGTGTCAATCAAGAAAGTTCTATTGAAATACATTAACACTCACTGGTTTATGCTTTTGCCCTGTCTCTGTCTACGTCTGCTTTCGTGCTATAATGGCAGAATTGAATATTTGTGACAAAGATTATATGCGTTCTACAAATCCTAAATTATTCACTGTCTGGCCCTTTTCAGTATAAGGCTTGCTAACTCTTGATTTATACACCATCTTCATCTACTTAATTTGAAATAAAAATCTTTAAAGTAAATCTAATAGTTTTGTTTTAAGCCTTTTCTAGACATGTCTTTCCCCTCCAAAATTATTAACTTAATGATTCATGAAAAATTCCACTTTTCTGGATCTTTCTTCCCCTGTAACCTCTTCTGAAAGAACTTTAAAGTGTTCTAAGCCAGAATACACATTGTTTACCCAATAATAAAACTGAAATATTACTTTGAGATTAAAAAAATGGAAATCAGCATAAATTAGGAATACAGGATTTTAGTTAAGAAATCCATGCTAGGTTTTTAATGGGCTACATATCACACCAAGATACATTCATATACAAGTAGTTCAACTCAATCAGCAGCAGAGTTTGATCTAAGAATGAGGAGAATTTATGCAAGCTTATTCTGAAAATGAAAACACGTAGCAGCAAAAAGGGTTTATGTTTCTGCTGGGTTAGTAATACACACATACTTGTTTTCTGTGGTTCTCATCTATTTTTCTATTCCAAAATTTACACTAATCAGAAATATATTTGAAGTACCATAATTTGTTTATAAATCTTATTTCTTCGAATAAGTTATAACTCTTTGGGAGCAAACAAAAATTACCATGTAGTCCTATATTTTTAGATGATCAATCAATATTTATGAAGTGAAAAGGACTTAACTGCACAAATTTCTAAACTATCCCAGAAGATGGGTCACTGCCCATCATTGTTTCTGCTTCTCCTTCCATAATATAAATCTATATCCAAGAAATAACTGCATCTACTAGCTACATTTTTTGGCTCCTTTGCATAACCATGGGACCTTGTGCCTAGGGAATATAAGTAGAAGCAATGTGTGTAATTTCTAGGCTAAGGGATAGAAAATGCACGTGTGACTTATCTTGTCTCTTTTCCACACTCAGTAGCTGAATGCAGGGGATTCTGGAACCCTAAAATAGAGTGAGGCCAAAAGAAGGAAGGAACCTAATGATATAATTTTGATGTTTGTCTCCTCAGAATCTCAAGTGGAAATATAATTCCCAGTGTTGGAGGCGGGGCCTGGTGATAGGTGTTTGGATTACAAGGGATCAAGAGTAGTTTAGCACAGTTGCCTTGGTGATAGGTCAGTTCATGCTAGATCTGGTTGTTTCAAAGAGCGTGGAACCTTCCACCTTGCTTCCTCTCTTGCCACATGACACATCTGTTTCTCCTTCCCCTTCAGCCATGACTGGAAACTACTTGAGGACATCAGCAGAAACATGTTGGTACCACACTTCCTGCACAGTCTGCAGAGCCAATTAAATCTCGTTTCATTATAAATTACCCAGTGTTGGGTATCCCATTACAGTGACACAAAAACAGACTTCCACACCTGGTCTCCGATTATTATAAGGCTCCCTGCCAACCAAGATCACCTGGACTGTTCTGCTCATTAGAATCAACCTTCCACTGGGTAAACCATTGTCAATCAAGCATTTATGTGTTATAGCAGCTTCAGTTACACTGATACATATAGCTCAGTCCTTACCTGTATTTGTTTTTTCATAGCGTTAATAGTGTTGATCACTTGCCCCCTTCTGAAATTCTGTTTTGCCCTTTGGTTTCTTTACTAGAACTGCATAGGTAACCCCCACAAACATTACCACATCCCCCTGTTCTTCTGATTTCCTATTCATCTTTCTGGCTTTATTTTCATCCTCCTCTGCCTGTTCATATTCTCCAAAAACTCTGTCCTGGGCTCTTTTCTTTTCCTGGACAACATCAATGACTTCAAATCTAACGGAAGAAGCGTTACTAACCAACTAGGATATCCACCTGGAAAAAGGTTACATTTAGCAGGTTGGTGCAAAAGTAATTGCAGTTTAGCCATTAAAAGTAATGTCAAAGCCACCATTATTTTGCACCAACCTAATATGACTTAGGTTAAACTAAACATTCGCAAAACATGTGAAAACATTATACCTTCCTCATCCGATTTATATTTTACTCTCCTCTTTTAAAGTCCTTTTATAAGGAGCCAGTAATATAGAGTTTTCAGCTTACATGGTTATTATTTCTTCCTTTTACAAAGGTACCTGTCTTGGTGCCCTCAAAATATTTAGACAGATTTTACTTTACCATTTGCATAATTTGTGGGAACTAGAATTATTTATTCCTTCAACAAACATTTTTTTTTTAGAACTTACAGCTCAACACTGCTCAGAGTGTTGGAGATACAGGGTTGGAGAGGCCACACTCTGTTTCATGGACCTATTTCAAGTAGAGGAAACCAGATGATAAACACAATAATTACAGAGACAAAGGTTATGAAACCTTACATTGTAATAATGGGAAAACATGGAATGAAATGTAATTGTGGGGCAAGGGTGTTGCTATTTAGTTTGAGTATCAGTAAAGCACTCTCTGTGGAGACGATTTGAGATGAGATCTGGATAATAAGAAGGAGCCAGCCATACAAAGGTTGGAGGGTATTCTAGGAAGAGGGAAACATCAAGTATAAAAGAGACAGCAATCTTTGTAAAAATAGAAGGTGGCCAGTGTGGCTATCATACACAGTATAAGACGAGGCCAGGGAAGTAGAAAGGGAACTGGCTGTGGAAAAGAATTTGGATTTCAGAGGTTTTAAATACACCGGGCAACATTTAGAGCAAAGACAGCTGGGAGAACAGAAGAGTTAAGGAGACCTTCAAATTGTTACCATTAGCAAAATCATTGACTGGGGGAAAGTGCCTTCATTTCTCAGGTGTTTGGACTCACTTTGCTAAACACGGGACTCAGAATTAATAGGCATTAATGTTTTGTCCAAATGTAGAAAATCAGTAAGATCTTCAGAACTTTCACAGGAGGTATAGCTAAAGCATCAATTAACTTTAGTCAAAATCTCAAACTTTTTTTTTTACATACTTTAAGTTCTACGGTACATGTGCACAACGTTTGACCCAGCAATCTCAAACTTTTAAAAGTGCTCTGTGTGTGTGTTTTTTTTTTTTTTTTTTTTTTTTTTTTGAGACAGAGTCTCGCTCTGTCGCCCAGGCTGGAGTGCAGTGGCAGGATCTCAGCTCACTGCAAGCTCTGCCTCCCAGGTTCACGCCATTCTCCTGCTTCAGCCTCCCGAGTAGCTGGGACTACAGGCGCCCGCCACCGCGCCCGGCTAGTTTTTTGTATTTTCAGTAGAGACGGGGTTTCACCGTGTTAACCAGGATGGTCTCGATCTCCTGACCTCGTGATCCACCCGCCTTGGTCTCCCAAAGTGCTGGGATTACAGGCCTGAGCTACCACGTCCAGACAAAAGTACTCTGTGTTTTATTGTGACAAAATTGTATTCACACTCTTGCTTTAATACTAGAGTTTAATACTAGAGTAGAACTTCACTTTTTTTTTTTTGAGGTGGAGTCTCGTTTTTTTTTTTTTTTTTTTTTTTTTTT
>NC_045441.1:135802881-135815269 GCF_002776525.5 Piliocolobus tephrosceles | reverse complement strand
TTTGAGACGGAGTCTTGCTCTGTCGCCCGGGCTGGAGTGCAGTGGCCCGATCTCAGCTCACTGCAAGCTGAGGTGGAGTCTCGTTCTGTCTCCCAGGCTGGAGTGCAGTGACCGGATCTCGTCTCACTGCAAGCTCCGCCTCCCGGGTTCTCGCCATTCTTCTGCCTCAGCCTCCCGAGTAGCTGGGACTACAGGCGCCACCACGCCCGGCTAGTTTTTTTTTGTTTTGTTTTGTTTTGTTTTGTTTTAGTAGAGACGGGGTTTCACCGTGTTAGCCAGGATGGTCTCGATCTCCTGACCTCGTGATCCACCCGTCTCGGCCTCCCAAAGTGCTGGGATTACAGGCTTGAGCCACCATGCCTGGCTGAACTTCACTTTTTTCACTCATTTTCCCCAGTGTACTGAGAGCTACTTGAAAGGTTGGCCACTTTATTTATTTTGGGATCTTCAGAGATTAACATGTAATACTCATTTCTATTAATAAATATATATTTAGTAACATAGCAAGAGGAGAGTTAAATATATATTTAATATATACATGATCTTATTGATTATCTAAATTTGGACAAAATATTAATGCCTATTAATTCTGTGTCCCGTGTTTAGCAAAGTGAGTTCAAATACCTGAGGAATATATACATTTAACTAGAGAGAGGAAGAGAGAGAACACAATGAGGACTGAAAATCTCCCCTTCTTAAATAGTCTTTTGATGAATATGTTCCCAAGGTTAGACTCACAGTGCCTTAGATATTACTTACAGGAAACTTTGCAGACCATGTAGTTTAGCATTATTCCAACTCCTGGAAATGTGGTTTTTCTGAAAAGGACAGGCTTTCCTGGTGTCATTTGAAAGGGTCCTTTGTCTGGTGACACTCAGCCGGTGCCCTTCATGTGCAGCCTGGCACAGCACTGGGTTGAAGACCAGGTCAACTGGCCATAATCTTTGGTTAAACACTGAACCATTCCTGTCACTTGCAGTGAGATGCTGAAATGGCAAACACCTTACAAAACAGATCTGGTTCGATACTGCAAAGGTAATTGAATTTTTAAATAGTCAAATTATCTCAGGTTTTTAAAGAATAGCTTAAACGTCTTAGCTGAAAGGGTAAACTATAAATTAATAGTTTGGTGAACTATAAAGGGCTCCTATCCACAGCTAATAGCCTGGTCTAGGGTATCATTCTACAGGAAGAAACAGCAAGGGAATGTGCTTTTTGCTTCACTGCCTGAAGTCATTTAAGACCTTTTCTATATTTACTCCTATCCTATCTTTTAAAAAATTCCATTTCTTTGCACAGTCTTCAATCCCTTTTTTATTTTTAAGCCCAATGTGTGTGGTACCACACAAGTCATTACAGTGGAGTTTTATTTACTTATCTCTCTTCCATGTTAACCCACACCAATTTGACAGGATCACTCATTTGAGCTTTTGAAGATCTCAAACTCAGTACAAAGGCATTTCACTTGGAAGTTCACTGATAATTGCAGTTTTCACTTGCTCACCAGAATAAATACATACATACATTTAAAAATCTAAAATACAGTATTTAAGAGAATGATCACTCATTTGAGCTTTCGAAGATCTAAAATTCAGACAGTGCAAAGGCATTTCACTTGGAAGTTCACTGATAATGGCAGTTTTCACCTGCTCACCAAAATAAATACATACATAAATTAAAAAATATAAAATATAGTATCTAAGAGAATGTTCCACATCAAATGCCAGTTTTTTCAATGCATATTATTTAAGAGTTTATTAAAACATTTGATATAAGTGAAATAGTTAATTTACTCTGTCATGATTATGTATTCAACAATTATAGCTTTGGTCTCAACACTGTCTGTTACTACGTTTCACCTTCAAGGTGTTAGCGTTCACACATGGTAAAAAGGGCTAATAGGCCATTAAGGACAGAAGACTCTTCCTGAATCTTCCAAAACCACTCCGTGAACGATCACTCAATAATTATATCGTTTCCTTCTCTACTGGAATAACTGTTTGCATTCTCTTACATTTCTATTCCTCTCCCTCTCTATTCATTCTTATAGGAAGTCCATCTATGCACATGTGATGTCTTTATGAATCATTCATTCTGACTCTGATTCTGTGTGTATATGTGTGTATGTGTGCGTGTGTGTATCTATGTTGTGAACACCAAGACAGAAGAATGATTGAAGTATTATTCTTCACTCATTTCTCTCTCTTTGCAAGTTTTACATTGAGTCATAAACAATAGTAGCCTCCTCCCTTTTACATTATTATTCTATGCTTTTTTAATATGTGTTTTCATTTATGTGCTGGCTCTAACTCCCGTGGCCTTTGTTATAACATTGGGGTTCTTTAGGCCTCAGGAGAAGGCCTCAGAAAACAGACTCTCTCTCTGCCCTTCTCCTCCCTTCCTTTTATCTGCTCCTTTTTCTCCCCGGGGCAGGAAATCTTCCCCGCATTTCTATCCTGGAGCTGGCTATAAATAAATTCTCGGATCTGCTTGTGTGATTGTTTTTCATAGGCTCCCATTCCAGGAGTCCTGCCCCATTCCTAGGAGAGAATACTGTACAGAGAGGCCAAGAAGAATCGACAGAAGAGACAGAGCAGACAGGCTTTGTGGGTTTCCCCACCCAGTCTGTGCGGACTAGATCATGCCCTTCTTGTGTAATGACATTTCTCCATGCTTCAATCATGCCTGTCCAATGAAGTCTCCATAAAAGGCCCAAGAGGTCAGGGTTCGAAGAGCTTCTGGACAGCTGAACACGTGGAGATTCCTGGAGGATGGTGTTGTCATTGAGAGCATGGAAGTTTCATGCCCCGTCCCGCATACATCACCCTAGACATCTCTTCATCTGCATCCCTTGTCATATCTTTCTTAATAAACTGGAAAATGTAAATAATTCTTTCCCTGAGTTCTGTGAACCGCTCTAGCAAATTAAATCCAAGGAAGGGGTGGTGGGATCCCCGATTTATAGCTGGTCAGTCAGAAGCACAGGTAAAAGAGCCTGGGGCTTGCAACTGGCATTGGAATGGGAGGGCAGTCCTGTGGGACAGAGCCCTCACCCTGTGGGATCTGAGGCTCTCTCCAGGTAGACAGGGTTGGAATGCAGCTGGGCTGGAGGACACTCAGCTTGTGTCCACTGCAAAACTGATTGCTTGCTTGGTACATGGAGAGAAAGTCCCACACACAGACGCCTTCTGTGTCCACTGTTGTAGTGTGGAAAGAGAAGGGAAACAGTTTATGTTTTTACCTCACACCTGGCCTCTGTGATATTCTTAGGTTAATTCACCACTTGAATTAACAAATCTCCAATGAACTTGGCACCATATTTCAAATTGTATTTTAAGGGCTCCTGTTTTCAGATTTTCTTTTCCTGGTTGTGTCCACAATGATGCCTCAATAATTACGTACCGGTTTCTTAGCTCATCATCATCAGACTTTAAGTGGTTGACTCTACGCCATGAAAGGTTAAGAAATTTAGCTCCCTCACAGGATCATCTGTCTCCCTACCCTTCCCTGGGGTTTGCTAAAAATATCGTTTTCATTCCTCTGCTAGTTACCATATGTCTTTAAACACTATTTTTGAACTTCAAGTTCTTAATCCATATGCTCTGTAAAATATCTGAAAAGTCTACCTAGGAAGGTGTATGTCCCCTAATGTATGCTCTGGCACCTCAAAATAAAGCCTTCCTAATTTTGAGAATGGGAGAGGGAGGAGCACATCTCCAATTTCATCTTGAAATCTGTCACCGCTGTTATTGTCTGTGTGCCTAGGGTGGGAGGGGTAAAGTATCTTAGTTTCCCTTACATCTTTCAGTTAAGGGCCCTGATTACAATCCCAAGCTGACTATACTTCACGCCTGCATTCTCAGAATGCAGAGCAGTGATGTGGATTACACGCCTGTGAAATATGAGCCACTGTTTTTTGTTTTTTGTTGTTGTTTGTTTTTGTTTTGTTTTGTTTTTTAGACAGAGACTCACTCTGTTGCCTAGCCTGGAGTGCAGTGGCATGATCTCAGCTCACTCGGCTCATTAGGCAATTCTCCTGTCTCAGCCTCCTGAGTATCTGGGATTACAAGTTCGCGCCACCACGCACAACGTATTTTGTATTTTTAGCAGAGATGGGATTTTGCCATATTGGCCAGATTGGTCTCGAACTCCTGACCTCAGGTGACCCATCCACCTTGGCCTCCCAAACTACTGGGATTACAGGCAGGAGCCACTGTGCCCGGCCGTGAGCTACTGTTTTATTCACTCTGGATTCTCTCTCCTTGTAATTCCTTTAGAGTCCATTTTTCAGATATCACCCAAAATATGTATTTCTGTTCTATCCTAAACAAGAGACTTCAAACAACCATTTATTAAAAATATTAAACTAATAGAAGTTAATATATGTATACCTGGTGAAAAATACTGTCTATTCTTGGTTTATTTTATTGTTTATTTATTTATTTATTTTAAATAGAGTTGCTCTCTGTCACCTAGACAATCTCTGTTCACTGCAACCTCCCCCTCCTGGGTTAAAGCGATTCTCATCCAGGTAGCTGGGATTACAGATGTTCGCTATCATACGCAGCTAATTTTTGTATTTTTAGTAGAGATGGGATTTCACCATGTTGTCCAGGCTGGTCTCAAGCCCCTGAGTTCAAATTATCCACCCTCCTCAGGCTCCCAAAATGCTGGGATTATAGGTGTGAGCCACTGTGCCCAGCCCTATTCTTGCTTTTAAAGAGTAAGTCTATTCTTTTTTTATTTTGCAATTTAAATGTAGCAACATCAATATGCTTTTACTAAAATTAATGTGAAGTCTCTATTCAAATAAGATTATTAATTTCCAATTTGGAGAGATAACTTTACCTATAAGCCGTCACATACCTAACAGTATCAGAATAATTTTGACTTTACATAACAGAAAATCCAACTCTAAATTTGACATCTATAGTTAAAGGTAAATACGTAACTGGCTTTTTTTTTTTTTTTTTTTTTTCTGAAACAGATTTTTGCTCTTGTCGCCCATGCTGGATCATCAATGGCATGATCTCGGCTCACTGCAACCTTCTCTTCCCAAGTTCAAGCGATTCTCCTGCCTCAGCCTCCTGAGTAGCTGAGATTACAGGTGCCCTTCACCACGCCCAGCTATTTTTTTGTATTTTTAGTAGAGATGGGGTTTCACTATGTTGGCCAGGCTGGTCTTGAACTCCTGACCTCAGGTGATCCACCCACCTCGGCCTCCCAAAGTGCTGGGATTACAGATATGAGTCACCCTGCCCAGCCCAAGTAACTGACTTCTTAGTGATAGCGTGTGATGCTCTCATCCCCTGTCCTCTGTATGTCTTCATCTTTAGCCTAGCACTTTTCAGGGCAACAACGTAACTATGATTATTTTGGGTATCATCAGCCCACACACTCCAGCATCTGGTAAAGTGAGAATCGATCTCCCCCATCCTAAAGCAAAACTTCTGGACTTCACTTTGTTTCGACCTTATGAAGCCCTTGTACACCCATGAATCAAGTGGCATCATGAGAAGAATGCAAATCATGGTAGGACTGGGGCCTGAGTTCAGTTCATATTCACGAAGTCATCCTTGTGGCAAAGAGAAGAGATTATGATTATTTCTTTTAGAAAAAGGGGGCTCACCTTGGAAATCCAGTTGGAACTAATCACACAGAAACTTCATGAATGATGCCAATTGGGAAGACTATGAGAGGGATACCAGGAAATTAACTAACCATGTTTATGATAACAGGCTACCATTAATATTAACTATAATTTTTATTAAGCTATGAGTGTTCACATATCATGCCTTTTCAGTTAGAAATTAGAGTTTCCATAAAGCATCTCACAGTGGATCTTTGGAATGTATCTCATGATAGTATTGATCTAATCATGAATAACCTTAACATAGGTTTATTATCCTAATGGTTTTTAGTTATCCTTAAAAGTCATTATTTCTCCAATGACTTTACATTGCATTTACTATCTTTTGACTAAATAAAATTGCAAAGGAGGTTATGCTACATCTTACAATAATATTGGCTAATAGTACTTTCAATGTGAATGGAACTGCTCCATCTACATCGGCACTATTAGTTGCCACAAACCATGTATCTCAATGGAGGGCTTGAAATATAACCAGTGTGGGCCAGGCACGGTGGTTCACGCCTGTAATCTCAGCACTTTGGGAGGATGAGACGGGTGGATCACCTGAGGTCAGGAGTTCGAGACCAGCCTTGTCAACATGGTGAAATCCCGTCTCTACTAAAAATACAAAATTGGCTGGGCATGGTGTCACGTGCCTCTAATTCCAGCTACTCAGGAGGCTGAGGCAGAAGAATCACTTGAACCTGGGAGGCAGAGGTTGCAGTGAGCCAGGATCGTGCCATTGCATTCCAGACTGGGCAACAAGAGCAAAACTCCCTTTAAAAAGAAAGAAAAAAAGGGTAGAGAAGTGAAACATAACCAGTGTGACTGAGAAACTGAATTCTTAATTTAATGTGAATTTCTAATTTAAATAACCACATGTGACCAGTTGCTATGGTATTAGACAGGGCAGCATCAAACATTGTGTGTTTACTTCATTAGTGCCTCTGACTGAGGTGTGTTAGTTACCATAATCTCAAAACTGATGAGCCAGGAAAATCAACCAAATCAGTTTTTCTGTCATATTCCAATCCAACATGACTATTTTCAAACACAGTAATAAAGGGTTTTCAAGTATTAAATTCCTTTCAAGGAAGCCTTTTGAATGCTGCAGAACATTTACCTCCAAGCTTCTCTTTATAACTAAACTACAAGATTAAAGGCAGCTAAACAATGACAGAGGCTCTGTGGAATAAATCATCCACAAGGGCAGAAGCAGTGTCAATCTCCAACATTTCTATTTTATATATGAAAAAATGTATTATAGCACTATTGTTTATTTTAAATTATATTACCTGCTTTATATGGTCATTGATGCAGTTTAGGTTCATACACAGATAATAAATCTTTTGTGTTATGTATTCCATTCTGTTCATATAACATAACATACTTGAAAATTATAAATATTCATTAAAATAAAAAACAAATGTTAAATTTTGAAATTTGAAATTGTGCATTTTGTATACTTCAGAGAAATAAGCTTCTTCTGTATTGATTTTAATTTCAAGAATACAATTTTATTTTAAATGAAATACTAGGTTACCTGCATCCATACATAGTATATAATATCGTTACTAGAATCTACATTAATACATATTATTAAAATTATTAAAGATTGATAAAATCTTATTTGTTGACTTGATACTTGTGCTTATATATGCTGTGTGCTAATTCATTTGGTATCTAATTATCTTCAAGGATGATTTTCCCCCTCAACATTATAATGACCATTAATTTTAGCTAGTTATCTAGTCAATCTTCAAGAGACCATTTTAGCAAGTGTGCACGTCAAGGCTTTACTCAAGTCGCTAAGAAAATTCAAGTACAGATAGAAGTAAAATAGCATATATGGGAAAATGCACGAAGCCGAACATGTATTAGTCTAAGTATAGCATCGAAGTAGATGCATGATATAAATTTCTTAGGATTAAAACAGAGTATTAGATAAGCCATAAATATACTCCTCATTATGGTCTAAATGCAAAATTCATATATTGCAGTTCAAATCTCCATGGTGGGTATTAGCAAGTGGGGGTATTAGCAGGTGGGGTTTTTTGGGAAGTGATTAAGTCACGAGGGCAGGCAGAGTTCTCATGAATGGAATGAGTGCCTTTTTATAGTAGGCCAGAGAGTGACCCCGGCTCCCTTTTGTCCATATGAGGATGCAACAAGGAGTTGGCAATCTGCACCAGAAAAGGACCCTTGCCAGAGGACCCTCCCCAGAGAAACCTCTTCAGCAGAACCTGACTACGCTGGCAACCTGAGTTTGGACCTCCCAGCTTCCAGAACTGTGAGAAATTCATTTTTGTTGTTGTTGATAAGCTATCCACCTCCAAGGAATTTTGCCATAGCAACCCAAATAGACTTAGATTTCCCTTATATTTCCCCTGCATTTTTCTCAGATATAGACACCTATTATCCATATCGCTAGTGTTTGAGAACAAATATAGTGCCTTTTTATTTTTTCGTCAAAAGAAAGCCTTTCCAGTTTTAAGTACACAATGGATGTTGAATACATGCTTTAGGATAAATTAAGCTTTTGTCAGAGGTCAACATTTATTCAGAGTCTTTTTTGTATAATAATATTTCAGGGAAAAAAGACTTTCTTCAGTATTAACTTTTATTTCAAGAACATAGTTTTGTTTGAAAGGAAATATATAGGTTACATGCATATGAATATAGTATGTAATAATGTTACTAAAGTCTACATCAATAAAAATTATTAAAAAACAAATAAAATCATATTTTCCAACTGACATCTTTAAGTTATTCAACAATTTGTTACACATAGGTCCATAATGAAGATTAAATGAGGTCCAATGTAAAAACGTTTAGCAAGGTATCTGACACACAAAACCTGATCACTAAACATTGATCCTCCGTGATCAATAAAGACTTTTCCCCTTCCTTTCACCCAAGCAGTATCAACTACTGTGCACCAACTAGCACATTTCATGTATATTCTACCGAATGCTTCATTTCCTTTTGGGTGCCTGTGCTCCGCCTCCAAGTAATCACAATTTGGGGCTACTATGTTTTGCGTGACCATGGTTTTGTTTCAGTTTGAATTACCCGGAACTTTTTAAAAATTATCTATTAAATACCTCTTTTATACTATGTAGCATATGACAGATTCAGGCTGAACTAGATATTGAGTCCAGATATTGCTGAGGCAAGAGTACAGTAAAGGCTTTTTTCTGCTACAGTATGTGGTCTGGTTGATCTGAAGCTCAAACCCTGCTAATGAATAATCAAGCATCATCTCTTCTTGAGTCCATTTGCATTGTGAATTGGATGTCTGTGGTCGTCATTCCCCATCCTCCGTATATACGTGCTTACACAGGAACCTAAGAATCATTTGTCTGTAGGAGAAACGGCTGGGGCTGAAACCCTCAATGGTAGCTCAAAGATATAAATACTCATCCGGTGGATTGAGCGGTCCTAAATGGAGGCCAGATTGCAGATATTAAAGCAGTTTAAACTGGTGAATCACATTCCACACTAAGGCCTACATCAAAGGAGGCAGCTGGTTCTGGGCACAGTCTGAGCTCTTGGGCACAGTGAATGCTCCCTGGCAGGAGAATTCTGTGTTGTACATGAATTTTCATGTAAGTGTGTGTCTAAGTGGGAAATACTGTACAGGCATGGGTGATAACCCTTTGGGCTCAATTTGTGCCTTTCATAAAGCATACACAGATGAGTGGAAAATTTTCCCTGTCATGTCACCAGAATACTTCTTCCTGTTCATCTCTGTGCATGTTACACTAAGACCAGAAGGAGTAAGAGTGAGATTGATAAAACTGAAGGTAGAAGTTGTGTACGGGGATGACAATTCCAAATGATTTATGTTTCCATTATTAGACCCAACTAGAGAATGTCAAGGAGCACCATTGTGGAGCTCCTTGGGGAGCAGAAATTATGGTGTCCAGCCACAAAGTTGACATCCACTTCCATTTCACTAACAGAGGTGGAACATGAGAGTCAGAACTGATGCCAAGGGTTACCTTTGAACAATCATAATGATATTTTAGAGGAGATACCTGGAAGATTGAAATTCTTTCTAGTCTAGCATAAGGTTTCTCACAACCATGGTCACGTGTATATTCCTGCAAATGACACCTGTTGTACTCAAAAGTATGCGACCCCTCACATACCTGTTTCCATCGTGTGTCTAATTCTTAGTCATTATCCCTCTGAATAAAGTTTAGTCAAGCACTACATAATGGTTTTCTATAGTCGGGACATTTCAGCAGATTCACCTCTCTATAAATCATCATTTTAATTATCTTATTCTATAATTAAAACCTTTTAAGGGTCCTCTTCTATTTCTCACCAAACTTCAAACATCTTTGCATACAAAACCATCTAACTTCTGCTTCTACCCAACATTTTCAGCCTTTACTCCTATTTAGTACAACAAAATACCCATGCTTAGTTAAGCTACAGTATATGCCATTCAAGAAAAATACAATTTAATACACCTTGCCTGAATGCCCTGCAAGAATGTATTGTGCAAAATCCTGAGGGATTTGAAGAAAAACCTGTATGTGAGTTCTGACTCTGTTAATTTGTCCAACACTGATTCCTAGCATCCTTCTCTATAAGACAGTGATATGAAAATTTACTCTGCATTTAGAAAGGAACAAAGCAGCCCAAAGACTGTGACATGGGTGGAAAGAACATGGCTCTCCCAGGTTCCGTTATGCTCTCTTCTCTACAGGGCAGTCTCCGTCCATCAGGGTACCGCTTGAGAGCTTAGAGTGCCTGCAGTTCTTCCTTAGCTTTAAATGATTGCAGGCCTGCTCATCTGTACACATGGACCCCACTTCCTGCCGTTCTTACATGACTCTTATCATGCACCTTCTTCTCTTGTGCATATTCAAGTTTTACTTATTATTTAAGTATTTATGCGGAAGCTTCTTTGGTTTATATCATATGATAAGCTCCAGGAGGGGAGTAGCAGTGTTTTTTATAAATTCATTTCCTAAACGATTCTCAACAGAATGCTCTACTGTAGGGGTTAGTCAACTGTGGCCCCCAGACCACATCTGGCCAGTTACCTGTTTTAGTAAATAACATTTTTTTTTGGAACACCATCAGCCATGCCTGTCTGTTTAGGTATTGTCCATGGCTTCTTTCATGCCACAAGGGCAGATTTGAATATAGAGATAGAAACTGACATCATTTGGCTGACTGATAAAGCCTACAATATTTATATCTGGTCCTTTGCAGAAAGAGTTTGTGAACCCCTGCTGTACATAAAAAGGAGACTCAGGAAATATTTGTTCAAAAATTTAACATTTACCCCAAACTATTTCTACACTCATGGAAAACCATTTCTACATAAATACTTCCTCTGAGTCCAGTTTCAGGTTTAAGATATCGTAATACTAAAAGAAGGCCATATGCTTGATCTTAATATCAGCTTGTCAGTTTTAGTGCTGGAAGATATCCAACACTGCAGTTCACACATTGATCTGTACTTGGTGTTAAGGAGTTGAACAGTGTACACCTTTCTTTTAGGACTTTACTGTCTTCTATTAAGACATCTGGGAATTTTGTAACTTTGCAGAAAATCATTATTTTCCAAATGTTCGCTAAGGTTTGGATTTTAATTAAGATCACGGTATTCAAAATAACACCAAGGTGAAGTGATTTTAATTCAGAAATAGTGGGCTAAGCCTATGAAGAAAGTTTCCAATTCTGATTTGGATTACAAATAGGACTTTAATAGATGAAGATGAAACTCATGGATTTTCTCATTTGTTACCTCCACTGCTGGTGATCAGTAAATTGAGATGGCTTGTTGTTCAGAGCCCTCTTCCTCAGAGTTTTCTAATCTTTGGAAAGGCATCTACTCAATGTAAAAAAAAAAAAAAAAAAATCATCCTGTCTTGCCTAATACAGTGAAATAAATAAACCAGTGTCTTCCAGCCTGGGAAGATGAGCTTTCAGACTGTCTTTTTGCAAATCAGAATCCTACTGTGTTGAGCCATTTAGATTTCATAAGCTACACAATATCCAAGGCAGTTCTACTCAGATAGCAGTGCTTTAATTGCTTAGTGATAACACAGGACAATATGAAACAATTTTTATAAATCTAAATATATATTAAACGCCAAATCTATATTTCAACAGTATGAAATTTTGTTTGTTTGTTTTTTTTTTTTTACTTATTATGCCCTGTTTTAAATCTGGCTGAATATATTTAGGCACTATACATCATGCTGTCAAAAAAGTCTGAACTAATTGTGTTACTATTTAAGACACTGTGTTTTATTCTTGAAATAAGCAGGTTAAAAGGGAATGTAATATTAATCTATTAAATGAGATATATGAAAACCGAGTAAGGCAAAAACTCAACCATGACACCTGAAGCACAATATGAAAACAGATTTTGAGACTTAGAAAGTAAAACAAATAACACATGTTTAGGACATTTTTCTTTCTTTTATCAAAGATTTTTAAGACTGGCTAAATTTCATGGCATTAAAGGAAGATACATGTCATTTGAGATAAAAAAATTACTGTTTGAACAAACACAAGTAAAACTGAAGGTAGGATTCAGAGTAATTTAGATAATTATCAAATGAAATAAAATTAGAAATAGATACATTTTGGAGAACTTCTAGTCAACATTCTAGTCGATCATTTTTATTTCGCTTGAATTCTTTATTTAAAAGTCAATTTACTTTTTGCAGTAGCCACACTCTTTTTTTCTTTCTTTCTTTTTTTTTTTTTTTTTTTTTTTTTTTT
>NC_045441.1:135775029-135802781 GCF_002776525.5 Piliocolobus tephrosceles | reverse complement strand
TTTTTTTTGAGACGGGGTCTTGCTCTGTCACCCAGGCTGGAGTGCAGGGGTGTGATCTCGGCTCACTGCAACCTCCGCCTCCCGGGTTTACGCCATTCTCCTGCCTCAGCCTCCCAAGTAGCTGGGACTACAGGCGACCACCACCGCGCCCGGCTATTTTTCTTCTTTTTTTTTTTTTTTTTGTATTTTTTTAGTAGAGACGGTATTTCACTGTGTTAGCCAGGATGGTCTCGATCTCCTGACCTCGTGATTTGCCTGCCTCAGCCTCTCAAAGTGCTGGGATTACAGGCATGAACCACCACGCCCAGCCGCCAAACTCTTTATAATGCATTTTGTCATCAATGCTCCTTGGTGAGCTATCATGTGCTTCGTAATAGTCCTGGCTCTGTCCCACACAGATCACCTTGCATAGGCACACTGTTTCTCCTGAAAGTCATCATCAAATGCAATTTTCATGCTCACTTTTTACATTTTAGGAATAGGCCTGTTTTCCTCCAAAATCTGCAGTAGCTCCTGATCTGGGGAGAGCAGTCTGGGGTGAATGTGAAATGTTGAACTTAATTATCTTTAAGACATCCTTAATTTAAAATTCTATAATGTTGGCCAGGTGCCATGGCTCACACTGTAATGCCAGCACTTTGGGAGGCCAAAGCAGGTGGATCACCTGAGGTCAGGAGTTCGAGACCAGCCTGGTCAACATGGCAAAAGCCCATCTCTACTAAAAATACAAAAATTAGCTGGGTGTTGTGGTGCCTGCGTGTAATCCCAGCTACTCAGGAATCTGAGGAAGGAGAATCGCCTGAACCCAGGAGGTGGAGGTTGCAGTGAGCCACAATGGTGCCACTGCCCTCCAGCCTTGGCAACAGAGCAAGACTCCGTTTCAAAAAAAAAAAAAAAAAATTCTGTAATGTTAACTTTAATTTCATTGTAGTCTCTTGTCTCTTAGTTCAATGTCATATTTTACCCAAAGTAGGTTAAAACATGCTGACTCCCTCACTCCCTTATCGAAAAACTTAGGAACCTTCAATCCTGCATCATCTCAAGTATTCCTTAGTCAGAAGAAGGATTTTGCACTCAAATTTGATCCCGACTCAGGTTGATCAGCAATAGTAAAAATAGACTGTGTTAAAAAGAAATGCACAAAACACAGCTCTACAGTTGCTCATTCTTTCATTTTTTCAACAGTTATCTTATTTAGTAGAAATATATTGTTCTGGAAGCTCTTAACGATGCACTGGGAATATAAAGAAGAAATAACATACAGTGTCTCTGTTCTCAAGAATCTCACAACAGTTTGTTAGAAAACAAATTATACTGAATAAACAACAAGATTATAAAATCTAGGAGAAATGTGGTGTTCAGAGTTATCTAAACAGGTCACAAAAGTAACCACTGCATAAGTGGAGTATCATTCTCTATGTTTTAAGCAAGATAATGTGCATTAATTGTCTTTGCTTGCCTAAGTCTCTCTACGACCTCAAGTAGCTCATTAGTCACTCCAAGTCTGTAGCAGATTCAGAGACTGTAATCTCTGGCACCATGGTGATTTCAGGAGTCAAATTTAGCTCATTCCCCAGAGAATGATTCAGTTTTCATTTTCAGATGGTGAGATCATGCTGCAACTTCCTAATAGCCCATGAGCACCTCAAGACTGTGTCTTGTGTCATACATTTCCCTATTCCTGGCACTCGTGGCTGTGCTCAGCATTGCAAGCATTCCCTAGCTCAACAATATCCACCGCCTGTCATTCCACCATGACAATATTATTTTCGTTCCCATTTCTCATTACATTTTCCAGGGACAGGAGTCACACAATATACGACATAATATAATGGCATGGAATACAGGGGCAGTAACTGCAGACTGAAGACAACTTTCAGGGTAGAGAGTGTAAAAATGAAAGAAATGTACCCTTAGAGAAAAAATGGAAAAGTTCCAATGACAAATGCCCCACCTCTCATAGTTCTTTACTTCTAATTACACCATTATCACTCAAATATAGGTCACAGCAAAATTGTTAATGTTCGCCTGTTTGCATCACATATGTAGAACCAAGACCTTACGCCTCCCTACCAGGGAAACAAATTTCTTTCTCTCCCTGATACATAACTACATTGCTACACTTAATAATCCCATCCAGGTCCAAAATACACATCCTTCTCTTTGCAAATAGTTACTGTACTTTCTTTCATCATTTTTATTTCTTATTTTAAGAATGTTTCTATTTTCTCAGTTTTAGCATTTCATGAGTCTTTGACAGCTGGGTCTCAGCGAGAGACCAGTTAGGAACTGGACAGTTGTCTTAAGTAGGCTCTGGGTTTCCTGTACTTTTCTGTGCAGTGCCCGTACTGATTAAACTATGACCTGCAGCTTTTCTTTTTACAGAGTTCATAGCGGTCATTTGAAATATGAGGCGGCATTCAGAAAAATTACTCTTTCTCCTGCAGTTTCTGTGAATGTATTTTACACTGCAGCAATTGTCTTACATGGTATATAAGGATTTATTCAAAAATTTATCAACAATCTGAGACCCTTAGGTAAGAATTATAATGAAAATGTTAGTTGTTCTTTGTGTCACTACAAACAATAGACAAATCCTTACATGCAAGGAAACTCGCTATGAGTTTTCCAAGTTCTCAGAAATGTCTTAGTTCAATATTGCAATTTCAGTCAATCGAAGGCTAAGGTTCTCCAAAGTTTAAATATGGTATTTTTTTCCTTTTAGAAGATCCCCATACATTTAATAGCCCAGTCATAAACATACTGCCCAGGTAGGGCTCCTTTACTTTTGACTCCAGCTGTGAGAGAATCCTCAGGTTCCAGAGAGCAATAGTCCACCGTGTGCTAAAGGACACCCTTTGCCACTCCTTTCGAATTCTTGACCTGTGTTATTTAGGTCTCTACATGTGGGCTAACGGTTGCATTCTTTATTGGCACCTAGGGGACCTGCCCTGGAAGCATTGCTCCCTGGGCTCCGTGGTGGCTGCGCCTGCAGGGGTCACTACTAGCTGATAACCGACAATGGGCTTCACTGCTACTGCCAGCAAGGGAATGAAAATGTAAATGGTTCACAGGTCACTTTATGTCAAGTGGAAAATGAGTAATAGTTTTGTTCCTGTGGGCCAGAGAAAAGCATGCATCACTGATCCCTCAAGGATTAATTTCTCATGATCAATGTAATTGTCTAAAATAATAGTGGGGAAAAGCAATCATTCTAAATGCAAAGTCCAGAGAATGAGCAGGTGAGAGCCGCCCATTTAGAAAAGGAGAAAGAATTCGAAAGGAGTGGCAAAGGGTGTCCTTTAGCAGCACATGGTGGACTATTGCTCGCTGGAACCTGAGGATTCTCTCACAGCTGGAGTCAAAAGTAAAGGAGCCCTACCTGGGCAGTATGTTTATGACTGGGCTATTAAATGTATGGGGATCTTCTAAAAGGAAAAAAATACCATATTTAAACTTTGGAGAACCTTAGCCTTAGAATGGCTGAAATTGCAATATTGAACTAAGACGTTTCTGAGAACTTGGAAAACTCATAGCGAGTTTTCTTGCATATAAGGATTTGTCTATTGTTTGTAGTGATACAAAGAACAACTAACATTTTCATTATAATTCTTACCTATGGGTCTCAGATTGTTGATAAATTTTTGAATAAATCCTTATATGCCTTGTATGACAACTGCTACGGTGTAAAATACATTCACAGAAACTGCAGGAGAAAGAGTAATTTTTCTGAATGCTGCATCATATTTCAAATGACCGCTATGAACTCTGTAAAAAGAAAAGCTGCAGGTCATAGTTTAATCAGTACGGGCACTGCACAGAAAAGTACAGGAAACCCAGAGCCTGCTTAAGACAACTGTCCAGTTCCTAACTGGTCTCTCGCTGAGACTCAGCTGTCAAAGACTCATGAAATGCTAAAACTGAGAAAATAGAAACATTCTTAAAATAAGAAATAAAAATGATGAAAGAAAGTATAGTGACTATTTGCAAAGAGAAGGATGTGTATTTTGGAGCTGGATGGGATTATTAAGTGTTGTAACGTAGTTATGTATCAGGGAGAGAAAGAAATTTATTTGGTTCCCCGGTAGGGAGGCGTAAGTTAGGAAAACTCTCGGTGCAAGAAAAGGAGAATCTAGGGCAAGGAGATGTGCTAGGAGGAAGGTGTGGTCTGCAAGGCTGGCGAGAAGAGAAGCTGAGGGGCAGGAGAGTCGGATATCCAGGTGACATGAGAATATTTGCGAGTAGACAACCTGTGCCCCAGGGCCAAGGGGAAAAGAAATGCTACCTGTGACAGCCAAGTGTTGAAGCCCCTGCTCTTTCCTTACGTATGACAGCCTAGACACTCTTAGTCTAAAGCTGGAATCCCTAGGTCTCTCCAATAATTACTGACTTTAACCTCGGCTTGACAATCTAAGTCCCATATTCTGTGCATTTGACCTTATCCTTCTTGAAAACTTTGCTTTAGCTCAAGTATACTGTTCCTATTTTACAACCAGCCTGGATATGTGATTCCAGTTCATACTCGTTTTTTTTTTTTTTTTTCTCTTGAGACTTGTTGCGATGCCCAGGCTGGAGTGCAGTGGTGCGATCTCGGCTCACTGCAACCTCTGCCTCTCAGGTTCAAGTGAGTCTCCTGCCTCAGCCTCCTGAGTAGCTGGGATTATAAGCACCTGCCACCATGCCTGGGTAATTTTTGTATTTTCAGTAGAGACGGGGTTTCACCATATTGGCCAGGCTGGTCTCGAACTCCTGACCTCAAGTGATCCACACACCTCAGCCTCCCAAGTGCTGGGATTACAGGTGTGAGCCACTGCACCCAGCCTTCTTTCTTTTTTTAAAAAAAATACTTTTACAGTGTCATCTTCATTCTAGGTTGTGTATATGAGTTTGAGCAGAGTCATACCAATACGATAAAGATCTGAGTCTTTTCTCGCTATAGGTTATAAAAGTCATGATCCTAGGCCGGATGCGGTGGCTCACTTTGGGAGGCCAAGGCGGGCAGATCACAAGGTCAGGAGTTCGAGACCAACCTGGGGAAATCCTGGCTCTACTAAAAATACAAAAATTAGCCAGGCATGGTGGCAGGCACCTGTAGTCCCAGCTACTTGAGAGGCTAAGGCAGGAGAATTGCTTGAACCCGGGAGGCGGAGGTTGCAGTGAACAAAAATGGCGCCACAGCACTCCAGTCTGGACAACAGAACGAGACTCCATCTCAAAAAAAAAGTAATGATCCTAATTCAAAGAGCTGTGGAAATCATGGGGAAAGACACGCAGAATATGATAGAAAAGGCAATCTCACTAGTGTTGAAAAATGATGGGAAGATGATTTCTAAATTTAAGCTTCAATTAAGAAGCCTAATGAAGAGAAACTCTTGTTTCAGTCATGCATTTAATTAATTTTAATTGAATACCTACTGTGTGCCAGGCGACAATATAAATATTGAGACTGTATGTGGTAGATGAAAATAGCTAAGGAAACTTGTAACTTAAAATACATAACAATGCGTTGTGAAGGAAAAAAAGCATCAGCGTATTGTTTTTTAAAAAATGTCAGATGCGTCATTTTCTTCTGTGTTTGGTACATGGTGTGTGAAAACAAAATATGTACTCAAACATACTCTCGTTCACTGCCTTCCTCCATCTGGATAGGTTCTATTTGCATTTCCCAAGGAAGATCAAATGTCATTTTCTAAACAAAGTGTTTTCTTCCCTATGTTGCATAAAGGCAGCTGCACCTTCCTGCGGTGCCATTCTCCTTTGGCACATGTTAGAGACCCAGTAAATGCTAACTTCTGGTCCCTCCCTAATTCTTCTCTAATTGTACCATGTAGTAGAAACCAAATGAATAGACAATTTCAAGAACATGTTAATATAGTGAAATTATATGCTATATTCTGGCTAGATTCCAATGGTCATGCCTCAGTATAAATTCTGTACATCTAAATCATTCCTGATAATTTCATTGATTTAGAATGATAAAGATTGTTTCATTTACCAAGAATTATCATTCTTGATAAACCGATGTGTATAAACTACTATACATGTGTATAACAATGTAAACACATGGATTCATGTACACCCATATAAATCCATTATTCTTTGTTAATTGTTCTAATTAATTTTTAATTTGTGGGTACATGGTAGGTGTATATTTTTACGGAGTACATGAGATGCTTTGATACGGGCATGCAATCTGAAACAATCACAACATGCAGAATGGCCTTCAATTCTTTTTTAATGACTTTCAAAGGCTCTCAGTATTTCACTGTCTACCCCAAGACCGCCATTGTTTCTCTCACTCTCCTTTTCCCTGGCTACCTAAGCAATGAACTTTACCTTTTCATCTACGGCCTGGAAAACTTTAAAATAATTTGCACAATTACTCTACACTTTTGTATATGCTTGCAACATGTTTGTAAAACGTAATTGCATTTACTGTTTAGGGTACATTCTCACAGAGTGAAATGGAGACTAAAATGGTCTATGTAACTTACATAGATGTACAGTCATATGCCACATAATGCTGCAGTCAAGGACAGACTGCATATATGTTGGTGATTCCATATAGATTATAGGTGAGCTGAAAAATTTCTATCACCTGGTGAAGTCATAGCTATCCTAACATTTAAGGACAATACATTACCTTTTCTGTATTTAGATATGCTTAGATATATAAATACTTCCATTGTGTTGCATTTACCTACAGTAATCACCACAGCAACATGCTGAAAATTTTTACAACCTAGGAAAAATAGGATGTACCATATAGCCTAGGTGTGTAGTGGGCTATGCCATCTAGGTCTGCGTAAGTACCCTCTGTGATATTCCTACTATGACAAAATTGCCTAATGACACATTTCTTGGAACATATCTCGGTTGTTAAGAAATACATGACTTTTCACTATGATGCTCACACAATGACAAATCTCCTAATGACGCAGTTCTCAAAATGTATCCCTGGCATTAAGTGACACACAACTGCACATGTTTTATTTTAATCTTTATCTCTTAATGGGAAAACAGTTAAACCCCCTTAAGTTTAATGTTCCTGTGAGATAATTCCCCCCCACCCGCTATTCTTGTTTCGTTACTCTTCCAAATCAATGTATTCAGTGATCCCATTTATATTTATCCAAAACACAATAGTCTATTAAAACATTCATCCAGAATGTCAGCCATTTAGTTGCTTACAAGCAAGGAGACTTCTACTTCTTTATTTTTCAAGGGGATATTATACACAGAAGCCTAAATCCCTAAAGGAAAGTCCTGGAAATTGTCCTGAGTAGGAAATATGATACATTAAGTATTCATAACACTGTCTGTTTTCTGATCCCACACTCTTTTAATAGAGAGTATATTTAAAATTTTCCCTCTCTTTGCCAGCACAAGCAGGAAAAGGAGATAATTGCAAATTGCAATGTACAATTGGCTGCAAGCCCAGCTGAAATCCAATGTGGAAGATAGCACTTTTCCTTTCTTCTAAGGTAGACCTACAGGACATGCTCAGATTCAAGAGGAAAATTCAAGTGATAAAGTGAATAAATAGGAGTAAACAAGATAATTGCAATAGTTAGAGAGGAGCAAATTGATGGCTTTTTTGAAAAAGGGCCTTGTAGATACTTACACAACCATTTTGTATTACTATGGTCATACACTGCATAGACTCTAATGAAGGTCAGTGCAGGTATCTCTGAAGGTCTCCTAACTGAATTGTTTACCTCTTCAACTTCATTTTTTTTATACCAAGGCTATACATAAAATAAAAACAAACAAATGGGAAAGTTAGACAGCACTTTGGTTCTAAACCAACTTGTATTACAACTTTTCCTCTGCTAGAATTCTAATGATCTCCTTCATCTATTTCATTTTTAAAATCATTTGTGCTAGGATTGAATGTAAAAGCTGACTTGGAGGGTGAACATTATTAATGGAAAAATAGATCTATGCAAAATAAGAAGGGATAAAAATCCATCAGTCATGGCCAGTGTTCTATAAGATATGAATTATCAACCTACTGACTAGTGACTGTTTACTGAGGTAATTAATACATTTAATATTTTGTATTCGTGTTAACTGCCAGAGTCTAGGAGATGATGAATCTATCAAAATTATCTCTTACATTCTACACTGCACAAAATAAGCTGCTAATTTAAAAATCAAACAAAAATTACATATTCTATGCAGTACAATCATCGTAATTTTCACAAATCTCTTCCAACTAAAATTAGAGTAGGAGTAATGCATTTTAAAATAATAATTGTAACATGCTCTTAAAAGAATGCTCTTAAAAGAATTATTTCTAGGGTTATCTTAAAGTGTACACTTCTGTAATATCTTTGATAAACTCATCATGTTTAAAATTACCCTATTAATTTGAAATGATAAATTATACCATTTTCTGTTTGCCTTACTGAGGCACACTGTACTCATTATGGTGCAAGTAGCTCAAAATTTACACAAAAATAGTTTTCTGGTTAGAAAAGATTTTTGGGCCGGGCACGGTGGCTCAAGCCTGTAATCCCAGCACTTTGGAGGCCGAGGCGGGCGGATCACGAGCTCAGGAGATCGAGACCACCCTGGCTAGCATGGTGAAATGCCGTCTCTACTAAAAAAAATACAAAAAACTAGCTGGGCGAGGTGGCGGTGCCTGTAGTCCCAGCTACTCGGGAGGCTGAGGCAGGAGAATGGCGTGAACCCAGGAGGCAGAGTTTGCAGTGAGCTGAGATCCGGCCACTGTACTCCAGCCTGGGCGACAGAGTGAGACTCCATCTCAAAAAAAAAAAAAAAAAAAGAAAAGAAAAGAAAAGAAAAGATTTTTGTTTCTAGTGTGTTTCTTTACTCCTATTAGCAGGGCATTGAGTGATTAACTTTTTAAGAGACATTTGTGTGGCATATAAGTAGGTCTTTATGCTAGGAAAAGTATAAACAGCTTTTAGAGGAAAAATCTTCTGACTACGGGGATAAACAGTCTTAAATCTCCTTGTATATGAGCAAGATTTAGCACAAGAAGATGAATGTTATCAGCTACTAACAGCAAACTCTTGGCAACAATGCTGAATAATCAAGAGTTGCATCAGGCAGAGGTAGAAGAACACAATGAAGTCAATGATCACAGTGGAGACATGATTAAATCTGTATTACAAGTTTTGCTCAAGTGGGTACCTAAATATATTTTGTCAGGGCAAATAATTACTTCCACTATTCAATGCCAAATAAGGTTGTTTGACATGTCAGAGGAAGTGACAGGTCCAAACACAAACGAGAGTTTTTAAATATCTTTTTTGTTTTCCACTGCAAAAGGCTGTCATCTACTTCCTCTTTCTATTGATACTGGGGAGCTTTGCATGGTTTAAGACAAAGGGTATATTACAAATCCGCGAAGAAATGTGGATTAATTGATAAATGTTTCTGGGACAATTGAATATACAAAGATAAAAAAGTAAAGCTAGACTTGGATTTCACATCACATACTAAAATAATTTGGGGTGAATTACAGTGGTTTAAGTGACAGTTTAAAAGAAAGCATAAGAGAGTATAACATTTAGATGGAGAAATGTTTTTCTCGTGAGCAATAAAACACATATCAAAAAAGAAAGTACTGATCAATTAAAGAACTTTGTAAAAAAAACAAAAAGATATAGAAACAATGTGAAAAAGCACAGAATAGGGAAAAATATTTCAAAGTCCACCAGATCCATCAATTACAATATGAAGTTGTCTGCTTCAATAGTTGAAATCTTGCTGTCAAATTCCTGATTGATTAAACAATTCTCTTACAGAAGTAAGAATATTTATGTAAAGAAGTATGCTTTCCTTTGCTTTCTACATTATAGTTCATTGCTTCCTTCAGTGAACTGAAACCATATGCACAGACTTTTTTCATCAATGCATACTTGCCATGTTTAATGAGCCATTAGTGCAGCATTTCCATTACATTGATTGCATTCATTCTGCTCCAGCAAAGCATACATTTCAGAATGTAAAATGTATCCACTGTGTGTCCATTCAATGTTACCTTCTAATTTTAGAAAAAATAGTAGCAGTTACCCTTAATACTCTTTTATTAAACACTAGGAGAAACCACTGTGTGTTTGATTATGAGTTAACACAATTTTATTTCAAAGGCATATAAATGCAAGAAATAAAATTTCAAAGCAAGAAATACCAATCCAAAACTTTTTCCTATATGGAGTAATTTAAGAAAAACAAATGAAATAAGAGTTGGCTTTATCTGAAAATCTTATAACACAGGTTATGGTATCAAAGCAATAATAGGTGATTACATACAGCTATCAGCAAAAACTAGAAACAAGATATAGGTGTGCCCTACTGCCTTCAATTTACATTTCAATATTTATAACACTATGCTGGAACGGAATAAATACTTTTTATCTCATTATTATTTGCAATAGCTTATTTCCCTTTTTTTGGTATCTGGCAGTTAACTTTTCCATTGACAAGTTTCTGTTATATGATTATTTTAATAACAAAATGCTGGAATTTGCTAGCTTTGTCTCAGGTACTCTACTAGACATGAGGAATAAAAAGATAAATGTGATGTCTCCATTTTCAACAAGTTCATAGTCATTTAGGGGCCAGTAAAATTAATAAACAAAGATTTTTGTTCAAAATGTAATTTAATGTTTGATTAAATATGATGCACAAGGTATTGTTTTATGCTTGTTACAAATTTTGTAATTGGAATTCATTACAAACCTATATAGAAATTATTTTCCCTAGTTTCCAGAAAAGTAAAAATAGCTAGCATTTACTGAATCAATGACAAATTCAATAATTTATGTAAAACATCACGTCTTATTACTTTTTATTCGTATTACAATCTTCTGAGATAGTTTTTTTTTATCATCATCTCGTTAAACATGAGAAAACTAGTTTAAACTACAAGTTGCAGAACTAGTGACATATACACTAAATGATATATATGTGACTCCTAAGTACACATACATTCTACTATATTTTGGTAACTTTAATCCTTAAAATAGTATTGGTTTTTTGCGATGGGTACTTCTTGAGCAGTAAAAATGCTTATCAAACCACTCATTATATGGCTCTTTTTCTCCATCATCTGCTATTGATTACTCAGATGTAAAATATCCTTGACTATTCATGATGCTTTATTCTACCCAGATATTGTCTTGCTGAAACCAACCTTGAGAGCTAGAAAATTCTATGGTCTGTTCATTTACTTCCAGGAATTCAACAGAAGTAATTTCATTCTCACCGAATATAATAGTCTTAAGTCATCAACATAGATCAACCGTCATCTAAGAGGACTGTCACTTACAAGAAACATGTGCTTGCATTTCCTTTAAATAGGTAGCCTGAAGATGAATATTTTTAGGTTCAGAAATTCCTATGATTCTGTCTATAAAAAAATTGTGCAAGCGGAATGAAAATAAATCTACTGGACATCTTCTGTCTCTGTGATCTTATGTGCCCTTAGAAACTTAAGAAATGTCCTCTCTTATTTCCTTGAGCCATGGTTTTTAGTTCTCTTTGAAGAGGTCCTTCACATTTCTTGTAATTTGTATTCCTAGGAATTTTATTCTCTGTAGCAATTGTGAATGGGAGTTCACTCATGATTTGGCTCTGTTTGTCTATTACTGGTGTACAGGAATGCTTGTGAGTTTTGCACACTGATTTTGCATCCTGAAACTTTGCTGAAGTTGCTTATCAGCTTAAGGAGATTTTGGGCTGAGGTGATGGGGTTTCCTAAATATACAATCATATTATCTGCAAACAGAGACAATTTGACTTCCTCTCTTCCTTTCTGAATACCTTTAATTTCTTCCTCTTGCCTGATTGCCCTGGCCAAAACTTCCAATACTACATTGAATATGAGTGGTGAGAGAGGGCATTCTTGCCTTGTGCCGGCTTTCAAAGGGAATGCTTCCAACTTTTGCCCATTCAGTATGATATTGGCTGTGGGTTTATCAGAAATAGCTCTTATTGTTTTGAGATACTTTCCATCAGTACCTAGTGTATTGAGAGTTTTAGCATGAAGCGGTGTTAAATTTTGTCGAAGGCCTTTTCTGCATCTATTGAGATAATCATGTAGCTTTTGTCATTGGTTCTGTTTATGTGATGGATCATGTTTATTGATTTGTGTATGTTGAACCAGCCTTGCATCCCAGGGATGAAGTCGACTTCATCATGGTGGATAAGTTTTTAATGTGCTACTGGATTCGGTTTGCCAGTATCTTACTGAGGATTTTTGCATCGATGTTCATCAGGGATATTGGCCTGAAATGTTCTTTTTGTTGTTGTTGTTGTGTTTCTGCCAGGTTTTGGTATAAGGATGATGTAAACACATTCCATGCTCATGGATAGTAAGTATCAATGTCGTGAAAATGGCCATACTGCCCAAAGTAACATACAGACTAAATGCTATCCCTATCAAAGCTACCAATGAGTTTCTTCACAGAATTATAAAAACTATTTTAAATTTTATGTGGAAACAAAAAAGAGTCCATATAATCAAGACAATCCAATGCAAAAAGAACAAAGCTGGAGGCATCACACTAGCTGACTTCATACTATCTTACAAGGCTACGGTAACCAAAACAGCATGGTACTGGTACCAAAACAGACATACAGACCAATGTAACAGAACAGAGGCCTCAGTAATAATGCTGCACATCTACAACCATCAGATCTTTGACAAACCTGACAAAAACAAGCAATGGGGAAAGGATTCCCTATTTAATAAATGGTGTTGGGAAAATTAGCTGACCATATGCAGAAAACTGAAACTCGACCCCTTCCTTACAGCTTATAAAAAATTAACTCAAGATGGATTAAGGACTTAAATATAAGATCTAAAACCATAAAAACCCTAGAAGAAAACCTAGGCAATACCATTCAGGATATAGACATGGGCAAACTCTTCATGACTAAAACACTAAAGGCAATGGCAACAAAGGCCAAAATTGACAAATGGGATCTAATTAAACTAAAGAGTTTCTGCACAGCAAAATAAACTGTCATCAGAGTGAACAGGCAACCTACAGAATGGGAGAAAAATTTTGCCATCTATCCGTCTGACAAAGGGCTAATATCCAGAATCTACGAGCAACTTAAACAAATTTACAAGAAAAAATCAAACAACCCCATCAAAAAGTGGATAAAGAATATGAACAGACACTTTCAAAAGCGGACATTTATGTGACCAATAAACATATGAAAAAAAGCTCATCGTCATTGGTCATTACAGAAATGCAAATCAAAACCACAATGAGATACCGTCTCACGCCAGTTAGAATGACGATCATTAAAAAGTCAAGAAACAATAGATGCTAGAGAGGGTGTGGAGAAATAGGAACTCTTTTACACTGTTGGTGGGACGTAAATTAGTTCAACCATGTGGAAGACAGTGTGGCAATTCTTCAGGGATCTAGAACCAGAAATACCATTTGACCCAGCAATCCCATGACTGGGTATATACCCAAAGGATTATAAATCGTTCTACTGTAAAGACACATGCACAAGTCTGTTTATTGCAGCACTACTCACAATAGCAAAGATTTGGAACCAACACAGATGCCCATCAATGATAGACTGGATAAAGAAAATGTGGTGCATATACACCATGGAATACTACGCAGCCATAGAAAAGAATGAGTTCATGTCCTCTGCAGGGACATGGATGAAGCTGGAAACCATCATTCTAAGCAAACTAACACAAGAACAGAAAAGCAAACACCACATGTTCTCACTCATAAGTGGGAACTGAACAATGAGAACACACAGACACAGAGAGGGGAACATCACACACGGGGGCCTGTTGGTGGGGTGGGGACAAGGGGAGGGAGAGCATTAGAAGAAATACCTAATGTAGATGGCGGGTTGATGGGTTCAGCAAACCACTGTGGCATGTATATATCTATGTAACAAACCTACACGCTCTGTACATGTATCTCAGAACTTAAAAGTATTATAAAAACAAAAAAGAAAAGTAATTGTCTGCATAAAGAATGGCAAAATTAGGATTCCCAAGGATAGAAAGTTATTAACCATTTATCTTGAATTTTTATAAACATCTTTAAAGAAAGCCAGACCATCTACGTGTACCCTCAGATAATATAATTATTTCAGAAAGTTGTTAGATGCACATGTTTGCATATTAAGGCAATTATTTTTCTAATGGATTTAGGAAATCTGTATTTTGGGGCCTCTGATACCTAAGGCAAAAATCACTGTTGTTATTGCTTCTCTTGTTAATGCTTCCACGTTTCATCCTTGGAATCATATTAATCATTTCCTGACAGAAGAACACCAATTTTTGCTAAATTCTTCACATTAGTATTATCATGTCATTGTTTTCCTCATGGGCTTAGCAAGAATCAATTTACAGTTTAAAAGGACAAAAACAAAAGAAAACAAAACCCACAGAGCTTTGTACTCAGATCCTTCACCATGGCTCTGCACCACATAACGGACCTTGAACAGGGAGAAATGTTAAGAGTCCTGGATCAGGTCTGTAAGTGCCTCAACATCAGAGCAATGGAACCCTGAGAACATGCGCCTGTTCCCTTCTTTAAGGGACAAATTAGGAAAACGAGGCTTGAAGATCACAGTTTCAATTCAACAAATGCATTGTGATATGACTGAAAAAACAAAACAAGAAATTTAGATTTCTTCCCAGTAATAATTATGACGAAATAATGCAAGGGTATTTTTAGCCCCACTTCCACTAGAACCATAGGAAATTTGTCTAAACAAACAGCTTTGAAAAGGGTGGTGACAGAAAAGTGACCTGGAGAAGAGAGACAGCTTTCAGATCAGAGTCAAAAACTCAGGACCATAGAGGTTTACAAAGCAATGTGGAGAAATCAGACGAGAGGTTGCGGCAAAAGCAAAGAACTATACAAATAGAATCGGAAGTACCAATATAATTCAGAGACATCAGGGGATAAGATCACTGAAGGAGTGTGATCTGAGGTCTGTTTCAGTGCAGGGGAAATGCCCTGGGGCAGAAGCTTGCATGTATCTTGACAATTTCATTTATCCTATCTATCTTAATGTCACAATAAAAAATATTTGCCCATAGGCCAGGCACGGTGGCTCAAGCCTGTAATCCCAGCACTTTGGGAGGCCGAGACGGGCGGATCATGAGGTCAGGAGATCGAGACCATCCTGGCTAACACGGTGAAACCCCGTCTCTACTAAAAAATACAAAAAACTAGCCGGGCGAGGTGGCGGGCGCCTGTAGTCCCAGCTACTCGGGAGGCTGAGGCAGGAGAATGGCAGGAACCCGGGAGGCGGAGCTGGCAGTGAGCTGAGATTGCGCCACTGCACTCCAGCCTGGGCGACAGAGCGAGACTCCATCTCAAAAAAAAAAAAAAAAAAAATTTGCCCCTCTAGGCTTTATATATGCTTTGATTGGCTTTCAAAATTGTTTTATCTTTCCTTCTATATATCTTGATATGCAAAGATGAACCTATTATGAAGAAAATGAAGCTTAAGCTTCTCACTTACACAGTCTGCTGAAGGCCGTGGGAGGAGCTCTTGCAGTGTGTTCTCATAGCAGGTATTTTCATAAAACTTGCAAAAATAATATAGTTAAGGATGATTGGCTGTAACCATTGTATTATTCCTGCTTCCTCTCCATCACACTTCCCCTTACGCCTGGTAATGTTGAAATTGCTCCTCTGTCTACCTGCCAGTCTATACAGCATTGCCACGTGAATTAGACAGTGGGAGGTTGCATAATGATAGAAACAAGTCATACGAGGCCCAACATCTGTGTCTTATGTTGTAAAGAGAAAAGCTTTGTAATGTACAACACCACAGGTAGTTTGTGCAAGATGTTTCCAACAATCAGATGTATAAAATTGCAAGGAAAGTATTTAATTCAACACTTCACCCAAAGAGTTGTCTTCTATTTGATAATGTATCATGTACAATTATATATTCAAAATTTATTGTTTTATTGAAGGAAATACATTTTATAAAGCACTTATATACTGTAATGTGAACATATGTTTTGGAATGTTTGATTTAAATATAATTGAGAAGTTCAAACTCCTGACTGGGACCTAAATGAAGGCTATTTTCTTTTTGTCAGACTAACATTAATTTATAAAAGTATAGAGAAAATATTTAGATGCAAAATTAATAGAACATGACACAATAAATAAAGATAAGCAATAAAATTAATAGAAATTATTTTAACGTTGAGAACAAATTATAACAAAAAAATCACAAAATTATCTTCCATCACAAACAATTTTCTGTCAAAAATAATTTTTCTGTCTTTATTTTAGGCTTTGCAGGTGACATGGTCTGTGTCACCACTATCAAACTCCAGAATCATAGGAGAAAATATCACATGCAATATGTGAAGAAATTCACATAAAAAATTTGGCCCTTGTTTTAAATAATACTAAAACAAGGGATTTATTAAGAGAAAAAGATAAATAGCAAACAGAATAGCCAGTTGACTTTTTTTGATAATCCAAGTAGAATATTATATGAACTTCTTCATTCAAATGTACTTTTTGCTCATTTGACAAACTACATTAACATCAACAAAGGTAACATAAAACTTTTCATATGTTACTATAAGGAGAGAAAAATTTGTTACAAACTTTAAAAAGCATTTAAAATTAAGGGCTACATCAAATATTATAAACCTTGAAATTTTGTTGTTGTTGTTGCTGAAATGAATTCTACCTTTGTCATTCATGCTGCAGTGCAGTGGCACCATCATAGCTCACTGTAGTCTCGAAGTAATGGGTTCAAGTGATCCTCCCACCTCAGTCTCCTGAGTAGCTGGGACTACAGGCATCCCACCATGTCCAGCAAATTTTATTTTATTTTTTTGTGGCAACAGGGTTTTGCAATGCTGCCCAGTCTGATCTCAAACTCCTGACCTCAAGCAATCCTCCTGCCTGAGCCTCCCAACGTGTTGGAATTACAGGCATGAGCTACCATGCCAGTCTTTGAAATATTTTGAAGTATATATATATATATGTGTGTGTGTGTGTGTGTATATATATATATATAGGTATCTATATACACATATGTAGTCTCTATATATGTAGGTATCTATAGATACACATATGTAGTAGGTATCTATATATAGGAATCTATATATACATATATAGTATCTATATATAGTCTCTATATACATATAGGGTCTATATAGTATCTATATATAGTAGCTATATAGTATCTATATATAGTATGTATATATGGTAGCTATATAGTGTATATATAGTATATATACTATATATATACTATATATAGAAAGATATATACTATATATACACTATATATAGAAAGATATATATGTGCATATATATATATATAGAGAGAGAGAGAGAGAGAGAGAAAAGGAAATTGATAGGGGTGTTCACAAAGCTGTCAACTATCCTAAACATTTACAAATTTATATGATATTGCTAATGACAACTGAGAGCCTAGAGAAAAAATTTTTTAAAATGGCAACTCAAAATGTACACCACCACTTTAGCAGAATGACCAAACTATTTGATTTTCTACATTGGTATTTTTAGTCAAGTGTGATGGCAGGTACCCATAATCCCAGGTACTCAGGAGCCTGAGCCAGGAGAACTGCTTGTACCTGGGAGGCGGAAGTTGCAGGGAGCTGAGGTCACATCACTGCACTCCAGCCTGGGCAACAAGAGTGAAACTCCGTCTTAAATAAACACATTAATTAATTACTTCATATTTTTATTGCAAATCATTGTCATAAGAAATGACAATAAAAGAAGATGCAGTCTAAACTACAGGAACAAAAATATTTATAAAGATGCTTTTTTGCAGGGATTTTGTGAATGCTTGTATTTGCTCTTTTTAAATTATCAATTTTAAATAATGATTTTTTTTCTAATCTAATATTAGGTAAGTGCAAAAGTAATTTCAGTTTTTGCATTGTTGGAACCAGCAGGATGTAGAAAATGCTTTCCAAGAATTCATCAAATCCTGAAGCATGGTTTTTTATGCTACCGGAATAAACAAACTTACTTCTCCTTGGCCATAAAGTGTTGATTGTAATGGTTCCTATTTTAATTAATAAAGATGTGTTTGAGCCTAGTTATAAATGACTTTAAATCCACAGACGGCAATTGTAATTACTTCTGCACCAAACTTTTACCTTTAAAGCTCATTATCTATTGCAATTTCAGAATTTTTTTTCTAATAGCCAGTTCCCCAAATTAAGCTTCCCCCACACCTAAAAATGTTATTAAAGTTCAATAATCAAATTTATGTTTTGGATACTTAATTTGAAATGAAGATTTTTTACTTTATATTGCCTCTGTTCCATCAACCCTATAACTATAAATACCTAAAGACTGTTTTATCAAAATATGTCATGAAAATATATTTATATAAATAACATAACAAAAACAATGAACTTTATAATTCTATGCTTTTAAAAATCACAGACAGGGAAGAGGAAATAGTAAAAGCTTTTCTGAGGTTTCCTTAGTCTGCTAGAATTTAGACTCAAGCAGTTGGATATTTTCTGATTCTACAGGGGAATAAAAACTGTATCTGAAGGAAAGAGACAGAGAGAGAGAGAGAAAAGGAAGGAAGGAAGGAAGGAAGGAAGGAAGGAAGGAAGGAAGGAAGGAACGAACAGAGGGAGGGAGGGAGGGAGGGAGGGACTCCTTTTCGGTTTCTTTTTAAACTTACTGGTAGAAAACCCACCAAAGGCCTCTCTTTGGCCCCACCTTTCCCTCTTCTAAATTGGAGAAGGTGGGCCATGGTGGCAATCTAGGCAGGAGGAGGTCTTAGCACAACAGCAAAGTCGTTTTAGTGTTGTAGTGATTGTTCAAATATAAAGAGACAAAGAAAATGATTCTTGTACTCTTTGTGGAGTACAATGAGTATATGAGATACGAAATAAGATTTTCTTTACATTTTCTTACATTTCCAACATGGATTTTAAGAAGAACAGCAACATTATTATTAATGGTATGGAACTGATTGCAGTAAATTGTAGAAAACCCTTCGAGACAAGAACCTGTCAACATGAGTCTGATTCTAGTGCCCGAGCCAAGTATCTTTCCGAATTCTACGAAAAGACAAAGGGATGGGTGGATTAAGTGATACGCCAACCAAGCCTGGGCAAAGAACAACTTTTTTTCAATTAAGATGCTTCCCAATCCCTCAAAATAGCTGTTGCTGCTGCGCCTTTTTCCTCCTCCCCTTCTCCTCTCTCTTCTTGTTTTCTGTTTTCCATTTCTGTTATGATTTGATTCAAGATTTGATTAACCATAAATACTTAAACATCAGTATTGTAAATAATTTGTCCTGGTGCAGAAATGGACATTCCTGGGTTGAGACAGAAAAATGTGCTTCAGAATCTCTTACAAAAATCAAGCTGAAACACCACTTATTTCTATTTAACCATAGCAAAGTCACACAAGTTTACATCAGAACATAAAACATGGCAGTGCCCTGCTAGAGGAGATGCTTCCAGCTAAGCAGTGATGCAGATGTTCGATAAAGGGTGCAGATGATAACAAGTACAGACAAGATCGATTTTACACATGCAGTTCTGATGCCCACTGCAACGATCACAATGAGAAATAAAACCTAGAGGCATTTTTCAAATGTCAGTGAGACTATACAGAATGCTTTATCTGTTTATTACCACATGCATTGAGTATTATAATAGCAACAGGTGTTCACAGAAGAAAAATATAAAAAGAAATGCCAACAGAAAAGACAGAACATAAATCATTCAAAACCCCACTACCTTGAGATAACTACCATTAAGTTGCTATGCATGGCGTTAAGATTATTCTTTCTTTCCTTTTTTTTTCTTTTTTTTTTCTGACTGAGTCTCGCACTGTCATCCAGGCTGGAGTACAGTGGCGCGATCTCAGCTCAATGCAAGGTCTGCCTCCCGGGCTCACGCCATTCTCCTGTCTCAGCCTCCCGAGTAGCTGGGACTACAGGTGCCCATCACCACGCCCGGCTAATTTTTATAGTTTTAGTAGAGACGGGGTTTCACCATGTTAGCCAGGATGGTCTTGATCTCATGAGCTCGTGATCCGCCCGCCTTGGCCTCCCAAAGTGCTGGGATTACAGGTGTAAGCCACCGCACCCCCAGCCAGCCTTAAGATTTTCTATGCATATGCACATCTACATTAACACTCTTGGAAGTTTAGGAATGTCATTGGTGTTGCTTCATATTTTACCTTCTCCACTTAACATTATTCCGTTATGAATATTTTCTAATTTATTATCATATTCATAACTACAGTTGGTTGTTTCATAAAAATTAAACATAACACAGAATTAAGATTTAATATACTATACACAACACATAATTAATGTGCTTGGTAACTGTAAAATCAAAAAAGAAAATCTACAGTTGACCCTTGAACAACATGGGTTTGAACTTCACAGGTCTATTATACGTGGATTTTTTAAAAATAAATGTATTGAAAAATGATTGGAGATTTGCAACAATTCAAAAAAAAAACTGCAGATGAATCTCTTAGCCTAGAAATATAGAAAATTAAGAAAAAAATAGCCATGTCAGGAACATATAAAATATATGTAGATACTAGTCTATTTTATAATTTACTACCATAAATGATACACAAATCCAGTATGAAAAGTTCAAATTTATCAAAACTGATGCACAGAAACGCAGACCGTATATGGTACCAGTTGCAGCTGAGAGAAACATATACAAAAGTAAAGACGCAGTATTAAATCATCACTATAAAATTAACTGTAGTACAAATTAAACTAAAGTAATAACTTTATAGTTACTGCCATTGCAGTGAGCTGGTGGTGTCAGTATCCTCTTAAGACGCTGTGTTATGCTCATCATCTTCATGTAAGCAGTTTATCTCTCCAGTAAATTGAGTATTGAGGTACAAAGTAATTTCTCTCAGTTCTCCTGTAGTTTTTATCATTTTTAGTGCAATACTGTAAATCTTGAATGACACCACGGGACCCACACAAAGTGCCACTAGTGATCCTGGAAGTGCTCCCAAGAAGCAGAGAAAAGTCATGACATTACCCGTAAAAGCTGAATGGCATGATATGTGCCATAGATGGAAGTCTGCAGCTGCAGTTGCTACTACTTCAGACCAACGATTCACCTTGTAAACAGATGATGTAAACTTATAGTATTGATAAATACAGTACAGGACTGTAAATGTATTTTCTCTCTTTTTCTGTTTGTTTGTTGGAGACAGAATCTTACTCTGTCACCCAGGCTGGAGTGCAGTGGCGTGATCTCGACTCACTGCAACCTCTGCCTCCCAGGTGCAAGTGATTCTCTTGCCTCAGCCTCGCTAGTAGCTAGGATTCCAGGTGCATGCCACCACACCTGGCTAATTTTTGTGTTTTTAGTAGAGACAGGATTTCATCACTTTGGCCAGGCTGGTCTCGAATTCCTGACCTCAGGTGATCCACCTGCCTCGGCGTTATTTTCTCTTTCTTATGAGTTTATTAATACCATTTTCCTTTCCCTTTAAAGTAAGAATACAGTATATAATGCATAAACATAAAATATGTGTTAATTGACTATATTACAAGTAAGGCTTATGGTCAACAGTAGGCTATAATGTTTTTGAGGAGCCAAAAGTTATATATGGGTTTTTCACTGCATGATGGAGGGTCTGTGCCCCTAATTCTCACATTGTTCAAGGGTTAATTGTACACTCTATTTTATTTTACAGTTTTAAGCCAACATGTAAAAATGAACACTGTTTCTAAGTTTTTACTGTGATAAATTATGTTGTAATAGAAAAATTTCAATGTCCTTTAAGAGCTATTCCCAATCATTTATAATAATAGGTGGAATAATAAGGTCAAAGTTTAAGCCTATTTTATTGTTGACACAGGCAACATTCGATGTTGATATTTTGGAAAGATTATAACAATTAACATTGGCATTGGCAGTTCTCCAAAACACACTAACATAGGCATTATACATAAATTTTATTCTCAGTCAATAGGTAATTGTGATAATTCATTTATAATTCATTTCACTGATAGGCTGAACATGCATTCCTTTTCACTGACCACTCCTGTGTCTTTTCGGTAAGTTATCCTTGCATTTATATTGTTCTTTTCCTCCCACTGTAGTGTTGGCCTTTTTATTTTAATTTATGCAAGTTTTTTGATTTTAATATTAACTGACATATAGCTTGTTAAAACAGTTACAATCATTTTGAAATATTTTCTGTTTTTCAATCACATTCTTGTAATAGTCCTTTTATTTCACTCCTTTTTTCCAATCTCCTTTCATTCTCCCATGTATTACATATTTCAATAACTGTAATGTCATTTATTTGAATTTGATGAGAGCCTTCACATATCTCACTATCTCTGCTGAGGGAGAGTAAGTGAGTAAAGTTGATTTTTCTTTTTTGTCCCAGGATATATAAATCTGTTCATCTAGCCCACTGTTTCACTGATAGTGTAGTTATGTAGACAATTTTACATCAGTATTTTTTCTTTATAGAATTTTGAAGGTATTTTTCCATTCCATTCCAATGTGCATAAGAATTACGAGACAACATCAAAAAAGCAACTATATGAGTTATAGAAGTTAAATAAGGGAAAGAGAAATATAAAAATAATAGAAAGCATATTTAAAGAAATAGTAGAAGAAAAATTTCCAAACTCAGGGAAAGATAAAAATACCCAGGTACAGGAAGATCAAAATTCTTCAATCAGATTCTATACAAATAAGAATACCCCAAGACATACTAAAATCAAACTATCAAAAATTGAAGACAAAGAGAGAATTCTGAAAACAGCAAGACTAAAGCAGCAAATAACATATAAGGAAGTTCCAATATACCTAACAGGAGACATTCTCAGCAGAAACCTTACAGTCCAGAAAAGATTTGGATAATAAATCCAACATGATGAAGAAAAAAAAAAATCTGCCAACCAAGAGTAGTGTACCCAGGAAAACTGTTCTTCAGAAATAAAAGAGAGACAAAGACTTTTCCAGACAAACAAAGCTGAGGGAACTCATCACCACCAAACCTGTGCTGCAAGAAATGATAAAGAGGGTTCTATGAATTGAAAGAACAAGACACTAAGATTAACACAAAAATATCTGAAAGAACTCACTGGTAACAGAAAATACAAAGTAAAGTTCAGAATATCCTCATACTTATAATGGTGGTGTGTAAATCACATATAACGTTAGTATGAAGGTTAAAAGACAAAACTATTAAATTACTAATCACTACAGCAATTTGTTAAGGATTATCCAATCTAAGATGATAAAACTTGTGACATCAAAAATTGAAATGTAGAGGGGAGGTAGAGTTAAAGTGTAGAGTTGCTTTTTTATGATCAAAGATAAGTTGCTTTTGCTTAAAATATCCTGTTATAACTGTAAGACGACTTTTGCAAGCCTCATGATAATCACAAAGCAGATAACTTTGATACACTAAAAATAAAAAGCAACAAAATATATGTACCACTAGAGAAAATCACCACAAAGAAGACAGTAAGAGAAGAAGATAGAATCTTCAAAACAACTAGGAAACAATGAATAATATAGTGTAGTAAGTCCTTACCTGTCAATAATTACTTTGAATGTAAATTAAATTATCCAACCAAAAGATAAGAGGGGGCTGAATGGTTTTAAAAAATAGGATCTAACTATAGTATAGAAATGGAAAAAGATGTCTCATGCAAATAGAAACTTTAAAAAAGAGCAATACAAAATTTAGCCAGTCGTGGTGGTGGGCGCCTGTAGTCCCAGCTTCTCGGGAAGCTGAGGCAGGAGAATGACGTGAACCCCGGAGGCGGAGCTTGCAGTGAGCCAAGATCGCACCACCTGCACTCCAGCCTGGGCTACAGAGAAAGACTCCGTCAAAAAAAAAAAAAAAGAGCAAGAACAGCTACAATTAAACCAGATAAAATACAATTTAATTCAAAAGCTGTAAAAAGAGACAAAGATGATAATTATATAATTACAAAGAGGTCCATTTAGCCAGATAATATAACAACACACACACACTCTGTCTCTCTCTCTCTGTGTGTGTGTGTATATATATATATATGTATATGTATATGTATATATATATATATATATATGTATATATATATATAGAGAGAGAGAGACAGAGAGAGAGAGAAGTGTGTGTGTGTATATATATTTACTACACTAATGTGTAGTCACGATCTCTGTGGAGCTTATATTCAATTTCAACCCCGTTTGGCCAACAAGGTATCATAAGAATGGCTTCTTATCCCTGCATCTATAATACGGGAATACACACACACATGCAAACACATAATTTATTAAGACTTTCCACATTCCACCTTTAACACTCTGTTAAAAAAAAATAAGGAGCCGGGTGTGGTGGCTCACGCCTGTAATCCCAGCACTTTAGGAGGCTGACGCAGGCAGATGACAAGGTCGGGAGATCAAGATCATCCTGGACAACATGGTGAAACCCCGTCTCTACTAAAATACAAACAGTTAGCCGGACATGGTGGTGGACACCTGTAATCCCAGCTACTCAGGAGGCTGAGGCAGGAGAATCACTTGAACTCGGGAGGTGGAGGTTGCAGTGAGCTCAAATCATGTCACAGCACTCCAGCCTGATGACAGAGCAAGACCCCATCTCAAAAAAATAAATAAATAGATAAATAAAAATTAAAAAATAAAAGAAAGGGACCAAAATATGACACATGAGAATGTTTCTCATGACATCAATGAAATGTTAAATTTTCAAAAATATAGGCAGTACAGAGGTAAAATTCTAATCATATGGCAATAAGTTCTGCTACTCCTTTCATGCTTTCTAAATTGTCAATTGTGCCAAAACACTCTTTTCCGTAGTGTAAACCAGATCTTAGGGTTAGTTTAGCAATGTGTTAAAGTCTGCTGTAAGCATTAGTCCGGTGAGACTTCAGCAAGCTGACATTATTCAAAGCAGTCAAAAATAAAATGTAAAAACCTGAAAAAAAGTCTCACGTGTGCTTTCAAATATTGAAAAATATAACCTTTAATGCATTTTGTCTTCCCTTACATTTCCATTTTATTGCTTTAGTTTTTTTTGTAGGGGCTAAAACCACTAAGTCTTTGCTCAAAAGGAAACGTTTTCGTCTACTAAGTCTAGTTTCTATAACCGTAAACTTGTGATGTTCTTGAGACACTGAGCCCCATCTATTACAGGCAAATTAAAAAGCTGAGGGGTTAAGAATGAAGTATGATGAAGAAAAAGAGTATCAAGAAATCAGAAAATTTCTTCTTCTCTTTGGAACGGTAAAATCCTGAAAGGTAAATGACAATCACATTCCCACAGCTATTACAATGCTTCTGAATAGATAATCATTTCAAACCATTTATTTTGCTGGAAAAGATATTTCAGAGAAGGAAGTAAAAATAAAAAAACCCCGAAGTTTTAACGTCGCCTTCATTTATGTGTTGCTCACAAATGGATGAGAGGCAATTTTGAATTTACTGTAGGCACATTTGCTATACTGAATTCTTTATCTGCTAGTTATAGATGTGGACAAATGGATAAGAAATAGATTCCCCAAGTGGAAAACGAGCCAACAGAAGAATTCAAAACAAACTCCTATTGTGAGTTGCTGAACTATACTACAGAGCAAGAAACCACATCGTAGACTGTTGCTTGCTTAGAGCTACTAATGCTGTTTTATGTAGAAGAAAACATGCATTTTTTCTCATTTGGGGGTAGACTTAGAGTTTATCATGTGCTTCCTCTTTGGTCAATACCTAGCATTTGTTAAGTTTTCTATTTTTTCCTGGGTTGGCAGTGATACATATTTTTCCTCCTAGATACATTTTGAATTTATATTTTCTTGTAAATGTCAGGTTTCCATTTTTCCTAAAGTAAAGGCTAGCCTGCATTGGCAATGTCTTTCTGCACTAAAACTTAGATAGAAGGATGATGAATTTGTAAATTCACTTTCAATAATCACTCAATTCGTCAGGATTGTGAGATTTCTGGGACTACCCATATCTAATGCTTGGCTTGATATATAGCAAACTCAATAAATATTTGTTGAATGATGAATAAGACAATAGATTTGAACACACAAAATAAAAATGAATTACGTAATTTTTTGTCCCTTGAGAAGCTGATGGACTAATAAGGAATATACACAATAATAAGAATAGCAAGACATTTCAAAAACGCTTTAGAATATTTTAATGAATATTTTTACATGAAGATCAGAATAAAATTATAAATGTAATACCCTAAACAGAATCTAACATTTAAATTAATACGTGATCCAGCATTAATGAGAAATGATTCATTATAACATGGAGATGGAGTGGAGGGATTTGTTTTTGCAGTGATGCCATTCTTAGAAGCACAATACAATATACAAAAGAAGTAGTTTTATATATAATATATATACACACACACATACAAGTATACACATATATGTATATATGTGTATATATTATATATAAAAATACTTGTACTACTTATATATTATATATGTAAATATATATTTATTTGTATATAAACACACATAAAGTGTTATATCTATACTTATATGTGGATTGTAAAAGAAAATAAAATTTCAGGACCCTCTTAATTTATTATGCTAAGGGGAAAGTTAAGCTTCGGAGATGAGTCACATAGCACGTGTGCAAGTTCTGCTTCTTAGATTATAGATTTACTCTCTTCTTCATTGTTCTTGGTCTGTAAATGACTAGGGGAGACTAGAGATCAGACATCTTACCCCTTCAATTCACCGACCTTTGTTATAGATTAACTATGTCCTTTATTGTCATGTACCTAACTCAGACCACATGGTGCAAAAGACCTCATGATTGATACATCTTCAGGGTGTAAAGTTAAATGTACCCTTCCAGAAAGAAAACTGCAGTCTCAACTAATCAGATCATTGTAAATATGCATCCAGCCTTGTATAGAAAGATGTTGAAATTCTTTTTAGTTTCCTTAAACTTTCTCTCTATAAACAACCCTAAGCTTCTACCTTCGGAACACTGATTTCTAGTCCTTGGAACCCGTGTTTCCCAAGTGGCTGTCTTCAAACTTTGTGCTTGAATAAACTCTCTTTAAACTAGATTCTAACCCTTTCTTATTATTTTAGATTGACATTATTTATAATTATAACATATTCAACATCATCTCTCTTATATGTACATTTTTAAAAATAAAATTAAAGTAAGAGCAAGAGCCAGTGGAAGTTTCTAGGGCAGGTGTCATGTGCTTTACTACCAACGTTTGCAGCCTTGTCCCAGCCACTTTTTATAAACCAAAATAAATCACATAATTTCAGGCAAGTGCAGCTATGAGAAAAGCTTGTGAGAAAAGCACTACCCATAACAAGGTTTCCTCTTCTTAATAGAAACAAAGAAATCCTGGAGTTGACTCTTGTGAGAACAACTTAAACTTTAAAATATTCATATTTTGAAAGTATACAAGTATTAATAGTTTGTTTTCACTTTTTTTTTTTTTTTTTTGAGACAGAGTCTCACTCTGTTGCCCAGGCTGGAGTGCAGTGGCGTGATCCAGCTCATTGCAACCTCCACCTCCCAAGACTACAGGCGCCTGCCACCACACTCGGCTAATTTTTTCTAATTTTTTAGTAGAGACGGGGTTTCACCGTGTTAGCCAGGATGGTCTCAATCTCCTGACCTCGTGAACCGCCTGCCTCGGCCTCCCAAAGTGCTGAGATTACAGGCGTGAGCCACCACGCCTGGCGGGTTTTCACTTTTTTTTTTTTTTTTTTTACTTTAAGTTCTGGGG